>NC_055977.1:27241544-27286544 GCF_018492685.1 Alosa sapidissima
CGTAAAGAGATATAAGCACAGTGAAGGAGTTGCAATTGACATGAATTGACACAAGTGAGCCTCAAGTGGTGGTATAATACTAGAATATTCTGGAAAGGACTTTTCACTGACTAACAGTTCAGGCTAACCACTCTATGAGGGGATGAGAGAGAGAGAGAGATCTGTGAAGGATGAGGAATTGAATAGAAATGAGAGAGAGAAGCGGTCCTTGAGCAGTGGAGATAAAGATATAAAGGGTGAACATAATCTCCTGTGTTATCATGGGCTGGTTAGTTCTCCTGAGGCGTGACACAGGCTCATTAGTATTCCACTGTCGATGAGTCGGAGAAGAAAATGGAGGGAGGCAAGCATATATACAGTATGAACAACAGCAACAACAACAACAAAAACAACAACAGAAACAGCAACAGCATCATCAACAACAAAAACATGCTATGACCTTCTTGTGGTTTTCCCCATCCCGCTCTCGTTCCGTTTCCCCTTTCTCTCAGATTAATCTCTGTTGGGACTGTATGCTTCATAAACAAACACAAAACAATTTCCTGACTAAATTGCCAGGAGGAGTTGTCAAGGAGATGCTGTTCTCGTTTCCTTTTTTTTTTCTTGCTTCTTTAGGACAAACATTCTGTCAGATGGCCCAGTGGTTTGCTGGGAATAGCATGTGCAAAAAAGCGTCTCACACTTTCACACACCGGAGGAGAAAGAGAGAGAGGGACACAAAGAGAGAGAAGGACACATGAAGAGATAGATGGAGAGAGAGAGAAGGACACATGAAGAGATAGATAGAGAGAGAGAGAGATTCACTTTCAAACTGTCCTTGCCATCTCGCCGCAGTAGGTAGTATAAGACATCACTGAACCCAATACAGTTTTGCCATCTTTCAGAGAGAGAAACCGCGTCCCAGTCCTTCTCCATTAACCCCTAACCAAGACCTCTTCCAGAGAAGGCATGTATGTGGTTGCATCTGTCACATATTGCTTTATCTGCCTCGCTTGCGCACACACAAACACACACACAAACACACAAGGTCATACACACGCCTACTAACAACATCCACCCACCCACACTGACTTGAAAGACACACACACACATACACAATACTTTTGAAAGTGACTTGCTGTTTGTCCTCCATTGTCACAGACAGTGTGTCATATACTGTAGTGGCAAAGCATCAAAGCAACCCAGCTCTCTGTTTCTCATTCGGCTATTGAGTAGAAAATGAAATTTCCAGTGAACTGAAGCATTTAAGCAACATCAACAGCATTCTGAGAAGCCTTCCGCAGCTCAGCTGGCTGTGTTCTTCACAGAGTGCTGAGAGGACAGCTGTCATGCTCCTCCAGTTTTGGTGAAATGGGAATCACACACACGTGTTGATCTGTCTCTCTTTCCTCTCCTGCTGTTTGTTTTGTGTGGAGTTCTCTCTCGCCCTTCGTCTCATCTCATATTCTGATTTACGCACTCACACAACTCTGTTTCTGTCTGTGGCAGACTATATGTAAGAACTGTAGAACTAAGTCTTCCTTAATTATGAAAAGGTCAACTTATTTTTTCAGCATGTTTTGCTTTTCTGGATAGTGTAAGTGCTATGTACTAAGAAACTTAAATAAAACACTGCGCTAGTTCATTATTTCATCAGCTGATTAATCACAACAAATGTAATCAAAAACACTCTTGATACCACCTCTGGTGCCCCCACTGGTCAAATAGTGTCAGTGCAGATACTGAGTGAATATTAGGGAGGATACGTCGTTCACCTGTAAAGATGTAAACAGTAAACATGAGACCACCTATTCTTTCTTCTGATTCTCTCATTGTGTTTCCTTTACATTCATTACTTTTTCTTTTATCCTGGCACTTTGTCCATCTCCTTTAAGGTCTGTAGAAAGCAGGATGCAACTCTCCTTTGAGCTCCACAGCTGTATGTTGATGCGGTGTCAGCCATATTGATTGAAATGGTGGTGTGGATCTCCGCCGTACCCTGTATAAATATGGTGATCTCACAGGATCATGTCTTTTTCCCTGCACACGAATGGAATGAATCTCCATCATATATGATAAGCCTATTCTCTACATGCCTGTCTGTCACACAAAGATAAGGCTATTCTCTGTGCATTTGATGTATGCCATGTCTGTGTATACACCAGGTCGGGCCCCCAAACCCCTGCCTGGTAAACAGAAACAAGATGATCCTGCATCTGTGGCGACATCAAGCGTGCAGCGGGCAAATGAGTTTCTTGTCTCTGAGGAATGTCTGTTCTCAGGGATCGTAAGACTCCTGCACCTCTGATTGAAGCTCTGCTCCTCTGTTCTAAAGGGCCTGTGAATTATCTGTTCACACGCGTCCATGTAACTCACACAACTATGAATTGTTATTGCCTTCACAGCTATGATGAATGTGTGTCTCTCTGTCAGAGTTCTGGATTGGTTACTGAGATTTATACCCATGTTGTTGTTGTTGCAAGGAGTGATGAGTTGCATCATAGAATGGAGAGCACGTGGAGGTAATAAAATGGAATAATACCGAATGGCTCAAGATCTCCAGCTGGACACATCACCACTCTTAGTGGACGTGTGTGTGTGTGTGTGTGTGTGTGTGTGTGTGTGAGCTTATGACACACCAGAGAGAGAGAGAGAAAGAGAGTGTGAGAGGAGACAGGAGACATGATTTAACTTTATCTTGTTTGTAAGGCATATGGGTGTTTGTCCTCTATAAACTAGATCTCCATGGTGACTCGTAGGAGGGTGGAATATATGGGACCAGATTGATGGCTAGCTGTGTTAATGCTAGTCATGGGAATCAGTATCCAAAGGGTAGAAGAATCTGCCCTTAAACTAGAAGACAGGGAGAGAGAGCAGGGTCGACGGCCTTCACTCCTAACACTATCTTTTGTCCATTTCACTCCGATACGCTGTTTGGCTGGATGACAAATCGGGAGACCGCCTCGTTTTGAATGTCCCCTCGCTGAAAATTATTATTTCTGCAATATTTTCCCTTCTGACGCACACAGCTTATTATCTCATCCATCTTGCTGTTTACATCTTATTTCTTTGCGTGCGTGAAAACCGCGCAAGGTTGTTTATCATGCCGAGAAGCATGTGTAGGGAGATCTGAGCGCCTCCCGCTTTAATGTGCGATGACATTCACTTCCACACGCGTGCAAAGTGCCAAAACCACAAAAGGAGGCCGAATTGACTTACTAGCCACATTAAATCCCAGGAACATGGGGAGGAGGAAGATTTATTGCTTCTTAAATTTTGCTCCGTGCCCCGCATAGTAAATGCACACATTTCACGAAGGGGGACAGAGGAGATAGATTAGCACTGGGATAAGTCTATCCTCACTTGTATACGCAAGACAGCCTGGAAATGAAAATGTGTGTGTTCTGATTAGCAAAGTGAAAGAAATTGAAAGACTTGTGAAATATGAAAAAAAAAACCCCACTCAAGATAGAAACAAAGTCTTTGACCGGGAGGGTGCATGTACAGTAGGTATTCTTTTTAAATATATTTTGAACAGATTGTTGGAACTTGTTAATGAATAATACTGTTGGTGAAAGTGGCAATTAACATTTGCCAGATTTCAAAATGATATCAGAACATCTTGATGAAAAGAAGAGACTATTGTTGACTAACTTGGCATGCTGTTGTTTACAAATCCCTGAGTAACACATCTGCAACCAGATGTTTCTTCCATTTGACACTGTTACAATGGATAACACAAGTGAATAGCACTTTTCATGACGTGACTAAGAAATGTGTTCAATTGTTCTGATCGTGCTCTGCCTACAGTGTCAATAATGGATATTTTGAGTCTTACTGTGCGGTGAAGAACATCTGTACAGGTCAAGGGAGACAGTTAATTCATTCACGCACAGACCAACAAGGGCAGTCACAGTGTGACGGATATAATTAATCCCTCACCACTGATTAAAACGTATAGATTTAATCACCATCAGACAGCAAAGATATGCCTCAACCCCCTTTGTAACAGAACAGGCTTAGGAAGGCCTTGGGCCAAAATGCCTTTGTGGTATCTAGAGATGAATAAATCTGCACCTTTATGCAAATGCTGTCTAATTAATTTTATTTTATACCATCCTTCCATGTTTGAAACATTACGTTTGAATCCACTGGCTCTAAGTTTTTTTGCTAATAGATAGTGGAGTTTGTTCTTGTCTGACTCAGAATGTAATTAGCCTTAAAACACACACACACACACACACACACACACACACACACACACACACACACACACACACACACACACAGACACACACACAGACTCAGGCATGAGTCATGTGCCTTCCTTTAGAAGCTTAACAAAAGCCAATTCAAAGCCATGTCTCCCCTTACTGCTGTTTTTTTTTATGGGTGCGTTTGGCCAGTGAGGGACATCTGTATTGTACATACATTTGATTCCCCCCTGAGCTCAAAAAGGGGGGCTTGCTGTGAGGCGGACAGGTGGTTGGACAGTGGACCATAGGGACATCTGGGCAAAGACGCATGAAAGCACCAAAGCCCAGGGAACAGAATGCACACCATTACTGAGGGAAGCGCTTAGAGGCGGCCATTTTTAGTGAGTTGATGCAGGAACAGGGCTGGCGTGATATCAGTGACAAACAGATGACCCCTCACATGTCCTTTAAGGACAAGTTGGACAGACAGGGCCAACTGTCCCTGTATGCATAGACTTTATTTTTCAACTTGTCATATCCTGAGCTCTCTTCTCTCTCTCTCTCTCTCTCTCTCTCTCTCTCTCTCTCTCTCTCTCTCTCTCTCTCTCTTTGCGGTCAAGTTGACATTAGCTTGCTATGTATAACAGGAGGAAAATGTCCAGGGAAAAAAAAAAAAAAAAAAAAAAACCCCGGAGAAGCTTTGGGCCAAACCTGGGCCAAACCTGGACCAAAGGCACCTCAATTCCTCTCTACCCTTCTGTTTGTCATTTCTGTTGTCTTCTTCTGCCACGTAAAGAAACCATCAAGTCTTATTTTCTGCTAAAGGATTTACTTTATCACAAAGCGTGGAAGTCATTTTCTAGATGAGACAGGCTGACATTAAGAGGATGTTTGTTGTTTTACTGCTTTAAGATAGTTGTTTGTTTTGCTTGTTTTGTCAATTTGCGAACACAAATGTTACACTTACAGATGCTCTGAGATGAAATGCTTTATGTTGAGTTTGTCAAAGTACACAAACACACACACACACACACACATACACACACTAGACACACACACATCCACACACACACACACACACACACACACATACACACACACACATACATCAGAGACAAAGTTTGCCCTTGTGTGATAAAAATATGAAAAAGGTCAGCTGTTGTATAACATTGTGTACTGTGCGGCAGGTTCCACAGATAAAGCGGCTTTTCAGAATAACTGGGCCAGATTCTGCAGTCCCCTTTACAAGAACAAGCTCGTCTGCACACCAGCAATCTCCCACAAATGCATCTGGTGACAGAACTATCTTCATGTGGGGAAGGACTAACAGCCTTTTGTTAACCCCCCGCTTCCATTAATATCTAATATCCTGTCATGTTCTGGCTTAAGTGTGTGTGTGTGTGTGTGTGTGTGAGTGTGAGTGTGAGTGTGTGTCGTGAGGGGATTATGCAGTGCTGATATCATCAGGTCCTTCATCCCCCGCCATAAAGGTCAGGACACAGTTAATTATTCCTGCCGTGTCGTGGCATTATGAAGAAAAGCCACGCGCCACGGACTTCAGACTCGTTGGATGACTAATGCCCTGGCCTCCTCATCCTCTGTCATGGCCGCTCTACGCCCGGGGCCAACGAGCAATCAGCTACGGGAATGCTCTCAAGGCTGACCACAAGAGATAGAGAGAGAGGGAGGGAGAGAGAGAGAGAGAGGGAGAGAGAGAGTTAGAGAGAGACAGAGTTAGGGAGGGAGCAAGAGAGAGAGAGAGAGAGAATGAGAGGGAAGTTTATTGGATGGAGTGAGAGAGGAGCTCTGCAATAATGACCTCCAACCTTTTGTAACAGGTGACTTGTGTTATGATAATATAATTGAAGTTAGACACGAAAGCTGGATGAAAAAAAAAGGATCACAATGAATATTTATTGAAGTTAATAAACCAGCTGTAGTTGAAATTAAGGCCTAAGGGGGCAGTGGCCATGGGAGTAGAAGTGGGCATCTGAAGAGCTCTTGTTGCCATGAGACATTCTTCTCAGCTGGAACACCAAGGTCCTAAAAATAACAAGGGTTAAGACCAACGCCTACTGGCGACAACATTCGCGTCTATGGATTTGTCGCTCGAGAAATATTAGCTTGAACAGTAAACAGTGGGCTTTGCTGCGTTAAAGTAATGGATTTTTAAACTTTGGGGTCATTGATGCACGTCAGACACCGCCAGTGCGCTTTGGCCTTTAGACATAAACATAGTCTACCTATTCTCTATACTCTATGTGAACGCAGAAGACAAGGATCTTATTAATGACTAAGCTATAGTCAGCACATCAGCTTCCCCGGGTGGGATTTCATCACACAATTTCATACAATTACTAAAAGAACATAAAACCTTAATTCCAACCAACATAGACTTTTTCAAGTGGAAAAAAAAACATATTTGAAACACATGCCACGTTTCATAGTTTAATCATTTTAATGGGGAGGATGATTAATATGAGCAAAAAGGTGTTAAAGATAAATACTTTGAAGATCACTGGAAATGTAACCGATTCTTTTAATTTGACACGCACGAGGAACCACCACTTTAAAGCACACAAGAGCTAAAAACTTTGACAACTTTCCACAGAAAGCAAAAAAAATCACTCCTATTTTCCTCGGGATGATTGCAGTAATGTACAAAAATGTGCCATTCAGAGCACAATCAATGTCCTATGCACCGCTCAGATATCTGCAACGAGCCCTCTCACCATTAAAAGTCATTTTAGCGAGGGGAGGGGGTAATTTGAGCGCCATCATGTAGTCGAGGCTGAGGGAGCACTGAGGACGCTTACGTTCTTCCATTGTATTTCTCCCACTGTGTCTCAGCATTTGCGCTCCTCTCTCAAATCAATTCCACCCCTTTGAATGTGTAGCATGGAAGATGGCAGGGGCATTGGAAAATGCTAATGGGAGCTGGGCAGAATAGAGGAAGAAAAAAGAAAAAGTCGTGACAGATGTGGGCATGTGCTGTCTTGGATTTTTTTCCCCTTTTTTTTGGTAAAGGGGTCACGGTCGGATGACTTTTTCCACTCTGTACTTCAGAGAGGAGGAGAATGGACTGAAAATTGAAGTGCTGGAGAAGGTCTTTGAACTTTTGTCTTTGAATTGTTTAACTATGATTTTCTTGGTGCTGTGAATAAAAAAAACAAGCCAATTTCCTGCCTTGATTAGATGGTTTTAATGATTTCATTAAAAATGATTATATTAGTTGAAATAAAACCATCAAATCTGTTTTAGATTTAGCATCTCTGCACTGATAAGGAGCAACATTATTATTTATTTTTTTTATCAAAGATCATCATGGAAAATGAAAATCTAATTGCATTGAAAAAGCTATATTTACTGTCTCAACTGACAAAATATCTTTGCTGCTCTGAAGAGGCAACAGACAAGAGTTTGCTTTCGTTAAAATAGTTCCTTTTAATGGAGGGAGAACAGGAGAAAAAAAGAGAAAAGTCAATCAATCAATCAATCTAAAATGGCTTTGTTCCAATCCTTAGTTACAGTCTGAGTGTCACTCTGATGACAGTTTATAAAGATTATAGGGCCCAAAATCACCTTTTAGTTGCATCCCTGCTCTCCTCCGCAATCTGAAATATAATAACTTGGAATGGCGATAGTGCGATAAATCGAAGCCGGAGCCGAGTCCCAGCAGGGAAGCCATTACGGCTCTCCGGTCCTCACCATAGGCAGCCCGGCCCCTCAGCTATTGTCCGGCAGCAAGCATAATGGCCCTGTCTTAGCAGGGCAGCCATCTGCAAGGATGTGTTGGATGTGTCGGAGCACCCAAAACAGAGGTTGTGTTTCAAAGCTATTGTACTATTACGTGAGGATGGAACTGACCAGGTGAAGATTTCAATTGTTTACTATGGCTTGGTTAGTTGACACTATTGTGAGCAAGGCTTTGGTTTGTGTTAAACTTGTTTCAGCTTCTGGAGTGCAATGCAATGTTCATTAATGTTAACCCAAAAGTGAAAGATCAAAGTCACCGCACACTGATCACTATTTTAAAGTTGTTTTATTTGGAGCGAACAACGTGTTTCGCTAAGCGCTTCATCAGGTTCGCTCCAAATAAAACAACTTTAAAATAGTGATCAGTGTGCGGTGACTTTGATCTTTCACTATTGGATTATACTTACCTGCCTTACCTGCACCTGTATCACTGAAGGCTTGTGCACAGGGATGCCTATGGACTTCATTAATGTTAGTTTAATGTGTCCTAGGAACACTGCAGGCGTTCTGACCAATCAAAGCAAGACTCTCTGTGCGGGCAGGGCATTGTTTCTCTCTGTTGTGCAGACTTCTTTTGTACAGAAATGGGTACTTGACATCACTTGACAGCAACAAGACAGGAGTTTGTTTAAACGAATATAGAATTATTATGGTCTGAGCATTCTGAGTTATTCTTTGCCACTGCCACTTCATTATTTTCTGTGTGATCCCCGCCATAGAGAGGCGTCTGCTGCCTCTGCCTTGAGCTGATGTGAAAGAGAGAGACATAGAGAGAGAGAAAGAGAGAGAGGGAGAGAGAGAGAGCAACAGACAGAAAAAGAGGGGGTAGTAAAATAGTAGGATTGAGAGACTGGTAATGAAAGTGAGGGATCAAAGGAGACTGTTAAAGAGACTGAAGGAAATGGAGGAAAGAAAGAGAGAGAGGGAGAGAGAGAAAGGAGAGAAAAGGCAAAAATAAACAAGAGAGAACGATGCAGCCAAGAAGAGTCAGAATGACAGAATGAAAAAGAAAGAGTGTAAGGAAAGGAGAATGACTGTGACAGAAAAATGGAAAGACTGAGAGAGGAGAGAGAGAGGGAGAAAAGAAAGAAAGAAACCCAACGGGAACAGCAACAGCAATGCAACACAACCCTGTGGAATAACGAGGACGAGGCTTTTGAGAACACAGCCTAGAGAGCATCTCTCTCTCTCTCTCTTTCTCTCTCTCTCTCATCCCCATCTCTTTTCTCTGCCTCTTGCTTTTGTCTGGTCCTCCACAAACCACCGCTTCCACAGGCACAGGAGGGCTTCCTATCAGTGGTAGAGCAGACGTCCTTATTAGGGGGCTTCTGAGCGCCGGGCCTGGGCCTCTACGGATCAGAGGGGAGGGGAACAGAAAGGTCAAACGCAAACGACCACGACCACGACCACGACGACTCCTGCTCACTCTCGCTTCTGACCTTCGGACTGAAGGTTTAGTGTGTCAGAGAAATCTGGAGGAATGTGTGCTGAATGAGACGGATAAGAAGCAACAATCAAATGTGCACACACACACACACACACACACACACACACACACATACACACACACACACACACACACAAACAAACAAACAAACAAACAAACATACACACAAACACAACAAAGACACTAGGGGGACAGGCACACACCAAAAAAGTGACAAAGAAAAAATCTGCATGTGCACCTGTATCAGAGGGCCTCTGGGTTCTTATTAGATACAGCAAAAGGTACAATAAAGTACCAGCAGAGTGTCGAGGACAATGAAACGAGTGTTATAGTTGTGTGAGCAGCAGCGTGAGCTGTTTAATCTTCCCTGTGCTCAAGGGGAAGGGAGGGCAAAGGGGGGGAAACACATGCAAATTGTCCATTAAGTTTGTTGGAAATCAGTAATGAACCATTACTCAGACAGCAGGAACGGAGCTTCAGCATGACAATGAGCGAGTCGGGGAGACAAGACGACGTGAACAACATTCAGACGGATTCTGCGACGAGAAGAAAAACAATGTGTGTGTGTGTGTGTGTGTGTGTGTGTGTGTGTGTGTGTGTGGAGTACAATCCCTATATTCTCATTCATCTGTGAAGCCGTCTGTGATGTTCTGACTTCAGAAATGTGAAGCACTTTGTTGCTCTGAAAGTATTCTTCTCCTCTCTACATTCCCCATGAAGCCCATTTTCATTTTCCGGCCTGAGGTGCCCGTGGCAAACAATTACACGATCCGAGGGGATAGCAATCCGTTTATCCGTTGGCTTGGGGATTTTTTCCGATAGCAACCCTGCGTGACAGCGAACTAGGCTCTGTTTACCAATTTGGATTCTTTTCAGCGGCTCCATCAACAGCACTGCTATTAAAGCGGTGTTCCGTCCTCACGCCGTAAAGAGCCTCCAAGATAATAGCAGTGAATGACTGTGTTTTGGGTCTTAATAAGCTTTATAATAATAATAATAATAATAATAATAATAATAAGCTTTATTTGTATAGCACCTTTCACAGAATGCAGCTCAAAGTGCTTTACATTTGAAGCATGTAACACAATAATAGTCAGTCAGTCATTATCAATCACTTTCACTTTTTTGATAAAGTGCACATACGTCACCGCCATTCAAACCCTTCTCCCAACTGGCTTGATATCTGAAGGCGGAGCACCTGTTGAATTGTCTCCTTCAGCAGAGAGGTGTGTGGTTTGACAGCTCTCGAGATAAAACAGCACTTTCAGTTCTCTGAGCGAAAGTAATGCAAGGCTCTCTCTTCTGTGGGGAAGTGAAATACATATATTACACATCTCTCTAAGAGCTGGTCTTTGTTGTGTGTAAGAGCATTTGAGGCTGTGCAAAGTCACAACGGTGAAGCAAAGTGAAGAAAAACAATAAGGGAAACCTCATATTGACCATTTATAAGCCTATTATAAGCCTATTATAAGCCTATTATAAGCCATACATAGTTTCAGTGTTAATCAACATTACTAGCATGTATTTTAATACTATTTAAGTATTTGACACTAGGCCTATCTCTTTAGTACTAGTGTAAAATTGTGTAATTTCAAACAGGAAAACATGACTTCCATCTCTTAGTGTGTTCAGGATGTGACCCATTTTATAGGTTATAACCTATAAACAATCTACAAAACATGTATTTATTCATTCAGTTGTTTGTTTGATTGATTGGTAACACTTTATATTAAGACACACATATTCACTGTTAATTAGCTGCTTACTAACATGTATATTTGTAGCATATTAGCCATTTGTTAGTCAGTATAAGTCACTAATTAATACCTTATTCTGCAAGACCTTATTCTACCTATACTAGACCTTTAACTAATTTTCCCTATGTAAGCTCCTAATTACCCCTTATTCATAGTTATTAAATATGTTGTTGCATATGAATTATGACCTACATATGCATGACTCAGTATGGGGCTTGTAAGGTGGTAGTACCACAAGAACAGTTATTTACCACTAGTAATACTTATCATATCTTTACCAGTAGGCCTAGCGTGCGGTGACCATACATTTTGGTAGGGCAGAAAGTCTGACTTTTTTTTAATAGCCTATCATTTTGGGCTACATTAAAATTACATATTTTACAGGACTTTGCTGTAGCCTATGCTTAAATCATGTCACAGTCAGAATTGTAGATCAGTAACCCATCAGTTAAGTCTGCACCGTTCTCATCACGTTAAACCAGCGAAGCGGGTAAACAAAACTATTTTTTTTGTGTTCTGTCTGACCTGCTAACTATCTAATATTTTTAAGTAGTTGGGTTTTATAACTGCAACTCACAGTTGGGTGTTATGGATAATTGTCTGACCACTCGCTGTAGAAACTAGGCTATATTATAGGATATCTCATTCTGAATGCAGCAGCCTATGCCATACCTTTGAACACCGTTGCCTTCTAGTTTTTGCGCTGTCAAAAGATGCTATCAGAGAGGGTTCAAGCGGAGCTAGTAATCAAGGATCTTTGATGCTATTAAATCCACTAAGCTACTGTAGCTACTAAACCAAGGAAGACACCAGGGTTAGCTAACTTATCTTAATTTCAACCTCTCAAATTGTTTTGTTTTTTTAACAGAAACTCAACACGGTTAACAGGTGCAACACTACTCACTTCTGCATCTTGAAATAAAACGATAGGCCTAATTTATAAATGGCGGAACAATTTGAGCAGTTCTAGAATATGACCATGGGGCAGACTACTTTACGACCATACAGGCGTCTTTTAGCGCGGATTGCAATACTTATTGAAGCCGCCAGGGTTATCCGATAAATTATTGAGGAATGCGATCGTCGAGGTGCCCTGCCCCAACATTGCATGACACATTAAACTCAATGAGAATCGCCACCATCATCCAAAAGTTGATGTCAATAGACCAAAAATAGTTGGAAAGCCTACAGAAACTATAGATAATTAATGTGACAATCACATTATTAAAAGTAGACTTACGTAGACTTAAGTAGCAATGATTTACTGAGGAACTATTTTTTGTGGAGGATGCTTCAGGTAGTTCGCTGCCCCACCTGCCCATATGGACCGCACGCTCCCGCTCTTTACAAATGGAACTAGACACAAAACCACAAGTGCTAATAGTGTACAAATAACTCACAGTTAAGTGTTTGTAATGCAGAATATGTTCCCTATTCTAAAGTTGGGTCTAAAATCGATTTTATATTTGTGCTAACATGGCTGTCTGCTTCTTGTGTGCGCTGTAATACACTTAAAAGATGTGAATAGGAGGCAACTGTAGTTTAGGGAACACATGGGGGTTAATAAGTGCCAAATTAATTGTCAATTAAATGTGAACAAAGACCCAACTTTAGAATAGGGAACATATTCTGCATTACAAATACTTAATTATGAGTTATTTGTACACTATTAGCACTTGTGGTTTTGTGTCTAGTTCCATATGAATAGACCATCTTTGATAAGTATTATTAGGGGTGAATAACTGTTCTTGTGGTACTACCAATTTACAAGCCCTATGCTGACGTACAACTTACTTAATAATTATGAATAAGGGGTAATTAAGAGCTTACATAGGGGAAATTCTTAATTAAGGGTCTAATAAGGTCTTGCAGAATAAGGTATTAATTAGTGATAATGACTAACAAATGGCTAGTATGCTACTAATATACATGTCAGTATGCAGCTAATTGATTGAATAAATAAATAAATTGAATATGCGTGTCTTAATATATAAGTGTTACCGATTGATTGTTTGTTTTCTTACATGAATTGAATATGTGTTATTAATGTTATATTATATTATTAATCCTTGTTAAGAGAGCAGTAAGGCATTAGAGATGGCTGCTTTAAGTTCTTTGTTAATAACTGAGCTTTGGGGGCCTGCAAGTGCTGTGGCAATGTAAGTCCTGGAACAGATGGAAAAGTAACGGCAGGAAAGAGTTGGGTGTTTGGTGGAGAGAAGCAAGGACACATGAATTAATTAAGGCAATTAATTACCAGGCGGCATGAGGGCAGTCTGCAATGAAAGCAAACAGCGCTGCTTCAGTGAATCCCTATGATTAAAAATGACCATTAGCACTGAGAAACTGCTTCTTTTTCTCCCTTTCTTTTTCTGCGGCAATGTATTTTAGTCCATTAGACACTAAATGAACTCAGAGCCTCTCATCTCATTTGGTTCTGATCCTCTTTGGACTCCGCAGAGGCCTCGCGGCCAAGGTTTCACCAGATCTCCCTCTATGGGATAATCCTCCCCTTGTTTGCCATTGATTTCAATGTTAGATGTCTGCTTGGTGGCCAGCCCCTTCAAAACATGAAATACTCTTCCTACCTCTATACTAAAGGCGCTGTTTTTCTCACCCACGTCTTCTCACTGATGACATTCTTTTGGTATAAGCTGGTTTGGTTGATTCGGATTGTGAGTGGGGAGAGCCTGCCCACTCCGTATTTTTTAAGTCATTCCCAATGATGTGATAAGCTTTCTAGTATCTTGGCAAGCAGAGAAGGACTCTGGGGATGACTCAACAGAATATGAAGGGAAGATCCATAGAAAATCACCGTATCAAATCCAATTCCAATGTCCAATATTGTCACTTCTCACTGGACAATATCAAGGCAACCACCAGAACCCATTTCGGAGGAGAAGCTTAGCAAACGCAATATTGCCTTATCTTGGCAAGTTTTTTTCTTTTATCCCACACAAGGCTCCTGCTAAGCTTAAAGACATCAACCAGCCTCTATCTACATCGGTTCTCGACAGAGATGAGTTATAGGGGGAGCCACACAACAAGTGTCGGGTTAATTGAATGTTGACGATGTGCACTTGTCAGTGGCTGTTTTCATGGGCAATTTTCTAATGGAGAAAAATGTAAGGCAGGTAATTACACAGCTAGGCAGAGACAACACAACGCTAACATGATTAGCGCTGATGCTAACTCATAAAGGGGATAGGAAAACAATGCTAAGCAATGTCCCTGTTAGGCACAGTCCCTTAAAATTAGACAGGGTAATTTCAGTCATCAGCAAAAAAAAAAAAAAAAAAAAAAAAGAATTTTAGGTCATGGTATAAAAATTGAGGTCTAGCATAAAACATGCAAAACAGCGAATTATAATTAAATTCCATCTATTAAAATAACACTCTGCATTAGGCTGTGCTGAATCACAATGTTTCTGAAAATGAGCAAGTGATATGCTTGGCCTCCTTGTATCTCCTCCCTCTCCATAGAGGGACAAACCTGGCTTTATTTTTCAATAATAGCTGTCTATTGTGCAATATCATCATTAAAAAAAACATATTGACTTCAAATTACCTCAGGACAAATTACTTCATTCTTACCATTTCTGGCTTCCCATTGAAAATCCCATTTGTAAACATAATCATAATTGCCCTATTATGGGAATCAACAATGATATATGTAGGTTTCAATTGACTTTTCAACCAGACATCTAACATATTATTTAGTAGCATCTTACCTCAATATAACAGCATATGTCTAGACAATAACAAACAATGCATGGTCCTTATACAATATGTTATATGTACTGTACTTTGTGTTGGTGTGCCTATTTCCTATGTAGGTTATAGAAAACCATGTCACAGAATAACAGTTCTTTTTCAATGAAAACTTACGTAGGCCTACTTAGACATCCCCCTTCCGCCTCAAGATGATTGCAACCCCACTCTGCTGATAAACAGGAGTGTTATACTCCTCAGTGGTAATATTTTAAGCCTGTCATCCATTTGTGACAAGCAAGTCCCAGTATCTACCTCCCAACCCCATAGCTAATTTACCAGAGATATTTCGTCTCAGGTGAAGCTGTTAGAATTGTTTTCTTACTTATCGAATAAGCAAGATTGATGGACAAGCACAAACGTAATGAGCAAACTCACTGAATGGGAATAAATCCCAAATGAAACCCTCATATAAAGGCAACCGAACAGATATTCATCTATAAATAGATAGTCGCTGACATTCATATATTCATAAGGTAAGCATCGTTGAGCCTGGGAAGGAAGCCAGTGAGCCTATAAGGGTGTAATCGTTATTGTTAGGTCATAAATTACAGTGCCGTCGCAAACAGGAAAAAAAACGTGCGGCAGAGTGAGAGAGAGGGAGAGAGAAAGGGGGAAAAAGGGAGAAAGAGAGATGGTTGCATAGGGAGGACTGCGACGAGGACCCTACGTCTTTCCCCCAGCACATACATTCCATTACACAAGCTCACGGCATCTCTCTCTCTCTCTCTCTGTCTCTCTCTTTCTCTCTCTCTCTCTTAGTGGCACGGGCCCGGGAGTCTATCTATTCTGTGGCAAAGTGCGGAGTATTTACAGTTCATTAATGAGGCAGCCAGGGACCCGAGCAGGGAGAGAGAGCGAGAGAGGAAAAAGAGAGAGAGAGGGAGACAGGAGCAGAGTGAGTGCTCACGGGACACCAGAGACATTTGAAGGAGAGCAAGCAGCATGACGGGATCGCTAAATGATTCTGAGAAGGGGTAGAGGAGAAGTATGTGGGGGCAATGGGAGTGAGAAATATGGAAAGAAGGAGAGAAAGAAAGAAAGAAAGAGAGGATGGAAGGAAGGAAAGATGGAGGAATGCAGAGGTCAGACAGGGGAACGAGCTGGGCGGTGGTTGATCTGAAGAGTAACGGCTGAATTTAATGGAGTCAGCAGGCCTCTCCATTACCAAATGTGCTCCTGACCCTTAGAAAGGCAACAACCCTGCAAGACAAGCCAGTGATTTACTGCTCATACTTCTTCATCTTACACTCCCTGTCATCTCACTGAAAGTGACTCACATGTGTTTTCAGTGTACGGCAGGGGCGCTAGTAAGGTGGGAAAACTTATGACAATTCCAAAGGGCTTTGCACCGATAGAGGGGGCCATACAGAACATACTTTAGTTACCAACATTATCATTGTTGGATGGCCTAATGTTATATTGTTTCTTAGGACTTAGGTTACTTAGGAGTTGATGGTGAAAAGTTGACGGTGCACCTCAAGGCCCAAAGAGATTGAATCATTTATTCAATCAATCATGCCTAGAATCTTCACCCTAACATGAGCCTCAGTCAACTCCCTAAATTCTAAATAGGAATATGATAGATGATGGATTACAAAGCATGCAACAGATTATGTATGTCACACACAGATTATTCATCTGAAGAAACCATCAGCTTTTATTTGAAGGATCTATCTCACCTCATGCTAATGTGTTGACAAAACAGACACCCACTGTTCATAGTTTCCTCCACAAACACAATTTGCAATTCTGATTTGTTTACTCTGTCCCTCAGGATCAGCCATGTATGACAGCAGAGTCAAACACGAGGCAGCAGTAAGGGCTGTTTTGGGGAGGATTTCACAAGAACACACAAATTGAGGATGCCAAAATAAAGTCAGGTCTGTGAGGCCCAATCCCTGACAAACAAAAGGAATTTTCCCACCATCCCTTTCTCTCTCTCTCTCTCTGGCTCTGTAAGGGGCAGTCCATGCTCGTTGCGCTTGTTCCGGAGGCCCCCATGCACAGAAGGGGCCGATCGATCGATCGAGGTTGTCATTTTGTTCGCGCAAACAAAAGCCCGGTCCCGTCAGAACCACTGCTGCCAGCCATCCATTTAAATCACCTTCCCTCTCCGGCTGGATGGATGGATGGTAGAGTTGAGGGAGAGAGAGAAAGAGAGAGAGAGATAGAGAGAGAGAGAAATAGAAGGATGAATATAACTCAGGTGGGTGATGGAGGAAGATACCAAAAAAAACAGAGCACCCACAACCCATCACTTATGCCAGCAGGAGTAATTTGATTCAAGGGGTCTGACAAGCTGTGAGAGGAGATAATATCTAATTAATAACTGTAATTGACAAGCAGTGGTGTTGGCCCGTGGTGAGGGAGCCGGCCCCTGTGGTGGTTGATAGATGCCACACATCAGTTCAATTACCAAGGGAGCCTTGGACATTGGGGGGGGTGTCTCAGTGGTCCGCTGGGGATAATCTCCTGACCTTCCAAGAGACCAGAGGGGTATGTGTGTGTGTGCGTGTGTTTTGTGTGTGTGTGTGTGTGTATTTGTTTGTGTTTGTGGGTTTTGGGTGGGGGTTGGGTTGGGGCTAAGATGGAGAGACAGCCCACCCACATCCATCAGGCGAGATGGCTGTGCCGGCCAGGGTTTTTACCCATGATTCCACGGTCGTCATTTGCGCCAGCGGTACAAGCAGGTCTATGATGGAGCGCTAGCAGCCTTTGATGTGACCGTCGATTCGTCACCGTCTGTGTCTCTGAGTGTTTGTGTGTCGATGTGTGTGCACTGTCTGTGTGTGTGTGTGTGTGTGTGTGTGTGTGTGATTGTCTGTGTGTCTGTGTGTTGCTGATGTGTGTGTGACTACCAGCATGCCTGTCTAACATGGGTTTATTTCTAAGAAGTTCTGCTGATGTGGAATGCTGATGATATGCTGATTAGTCTAGAGCACTGTAAATCTATTCCATTTAAACGACTTGCCTTACTGTAAATTAAAACATTGTTAAACCACCTGCTTAGTCACAATAATTAAAACAAATAGATAATTTCATTTTTATTTATACTGATTTTTATCCATTTCCACTATCCAAATAATTATAGGTAATACTGAATAGTAAACAGTAAATGTGAATGATTAAATCTTTGCACAGTACAGCACAATTTTTTTTTAACTCAGTGTAAAAGAGGGACCTGCTTTTGAGACACTTTTCCCAACCCATCTACACACACATACACACACACACACATACACACACACAAAGGACTGACTCAGATGGATGCTGGTGCCCATTTGTCTGAACAACAGGCCACGCCGCCATGTCTGTCTGCTTCTCTGCGTCTGTCTGTACACGTTTCTCTCAGTCAATCAAACCATCTGACAACTGTTGAGTCACACATACCGACCAGCAGAGGACCAAATTAGATGCAATCTGTGGTGCTGCTAACTTCAGCTGTCTGTCACCCCGAAGAGGATAATAATAATGATTAAAAAAACAAGACATAAAATTGAGTTTTCATCAAGGCCTGAGATGACAGTAGTCAAGATATTGTCAAGTTGTGAAGTCTGGAGAATAGAGAATGCCTATTGACTAAGAACTTGTTGCCTTGATAAAATCTGGATGTTTTAACATCACAGGCAGATATGATTAATTTCCCATACATGTGAAATCAGTAGTAATACAGGTCGTTACCTACTTTGCAGAAGTCGTGTTCTTATCCATGGTCATGTCCAATTCAGGTTAATTTTCTTGTTGCAAACTTTATGTTGCCCTCTGTAAGGAAAACATGCTGATATGAAGTATGAATATCAATAATAATATGACTGAACAAAATCAGTTATGAGCTAGTTTATACAGCTGTATTTATTTAGCTCATTTGGGTCATTTATTTGGATCATAGGCTCACCATTGAATAACCAACATTATTTTTAATAACCAACAAGATCAGTGGCCTGGGTGAACTCAGACAAATCTGCTATTGCATTTGAATCTGCTCGGCAGATTAATCTGGCAAATCTTCAATTCACAGCTACTTCCAAAATCACTGAAGACCCAGGAACCAATCACAGTTATTCCCGGCATGTGGCGGGAAATCAGAGAAGTGAATAAAGCATTCCTAGACAAATTCTCTTTTGAGAATCAGTCTGGTAATCGCCAGACCACAAGATCAATACATTTCTCAGAGTTTATCCACATTGACATTCAGGTGAACTTATTAGAAGTCTTTTATATTCAGTTTATGAACAAAAAACTGTGTTTTCCATTTACTGAAGTCGGCTTATTTCACTCCTTATCTGCACATATCAGCACATTTAAAATGCAATGCATTCCCCAAAGCACAAATCATCACCAACCTTGCTCTTTACAGAAAAGCACACTTCTGAAATAACTAAATAAAGATTTGAAGTGTGTGAAACTACTGCCTTTTAATGGAACCTTGGCATTGTTCTGAATCAGTAACAGGATGTTTTTTTTAAAGCAAACTGCTCTGTCTGTCTGGTTTCCCCTGGCGCTAAAACAGCTTGAGAAAAGCATGACTCGTCTCCAACTGTGTGCGTATGGTCTCCGCAATAAGTGTTAATTAACGCGATGAGGCCCAAATGAGAGGAAATGACATATTCAAGAACATTACATGCACCTGCGCGCCCCTAATAAACATGTGTCATCCATTTCAAGTGCGGCGAGAGCAAAGTAAAAGGAGAAGCAAGATAAAATGGAAGAAAGTGAAAGTTTGAGCACTGACGTCATTTTCGTCGGAATAGTAGACGTAGGGGAGAAGAGAGGAAAGGGAGTGGGGGCCTGAACGACCTCTCTTCAGGGCCAGAGCCACGTCAGATTGATTGCTATTTTCTGTCCTGCTTCCGAGTCCATTCATGTCTGTTTGTGAATACCTCCCAGCCAGGGGCGGTTCTAGGGGCGGGGCCACAGGGGCCCGGGCCCCATCTGAAATCTCATTGGCCCCTGACTGGCCCCTGTACCGTCAATCATCGATAAGTGTCAAACTTGTTGAGAACGACGATCAGAGATGCAATTCCATTCCCAAACAACTGGTGGCAGTAATGCACCTATGAAGCTTGAAAGCTAAAGCACACAGTGAACTGTAAAGGAAATAATACATTAGGCGGTAACGCTTTAGAATAACATGTGCTTATTATGTATTAACAGTGCATAATAAGCAGTTAACAATTCATTACTAACAGTTAGTTAACTGTTGTTATCCTTTAATAACATTAACTAACGGTTAACATGCAGCTTTTTAAGTTACTTACAAGCATATTTGTTAACAGTTAACATGCAGCTTGTAAGTGTTAACAAGCTGCTTGTTAATGGTGTATAAGACAAAGAGGTGGATAACTAATACGCTTATAAGACCTTTCTTACCTATTTGTAGTACATTTTGCAGCCCCCCAATCTAAAGCGAGGACCATGTAGCCTATTCTACAAGCCCAACCTTCTATCTCTATATATCTACTGCATCTATCTAGTTTGTTTAAGCTGTGAGAAATGCACCTTCAAAATTGCTGCAGCGAGCAGGAATTGAACCCCGGTCTCCTGTGGCAAAGAGTGAAGTGCTACTGACTGAGCCACGTTCCTGTCTTTGAATGTAATGATCATCTTGATTCTATATTCTGTTAATGTTCTAGATCATACCATTATACCTTTTACAAATATGTTTCTGATAAAAAAAAAAGTGGCGTTTAATTTCCATAATCTTTGTTCAGTGAACAGTCAGTTTGTCAGCAGTCTAAAGATATTATCAGAGGGGGTTAATCAAGGATCTTTGATATTATGCCAGCTTTGTTTATAGTTTGGTTACATAGCAACCGAGAGTTAAAGACAAGTGGGTGCGTTCAATGTCGCAAACATAGGCGAATGTTCGCGATCGATTTGAAACCTTTGCCTTGAACAGAGGCGAACATTTGTGGTCTGTTGCTGCATCAATGTCAATGGGAGACTTGGGGAACAAAAATTGGTCATTATGTCTTTCTGGATTTGTTGAGGGTTTTTGGGGAAAATTTGTAAACAAAATAACTTAATATCAGACCATGCTACTGTCAGTTACTGTCCAGTTGCTAGCGAATTAGCTAGCCGCCTATCTAAGGTAACATTTTAAATGGAGAAGTGTAATTTCTTTAAAATGACAACTAGATGAACAACATTACTGACATTAGTTAAAGTGGATAGTTTATACTCAAGTGAACTTGCAACAGTATATTAAGTTTAAGCAAAGCTCCTCAACTGCTAGTCACTTGTCAGCGCATAGCTGTGAACAAAATGAACAATTTCATCAATACTGTTACAGTAAAGTAGCCTAGTTTAGCTCAGTTAGTAGCAAATCACTCTATGACTCAGGAGACCAGGGTTCAATTCCTGCTCACTGCAGCAATTTTGAAGGTGCATTTCGCACAGCTAAACCAAGCTAGACAGATAGATGCAGTAGAGATAGAAGGTTGGGCTTGTGGAGCTATAGGCTACATGGTCCTCGCTTTAGATTGGGGGGCTGCAAAATTTACTACAAATAAATAAGAAAGGTCTTATAAGCGTATTAGTTATCCACCTCTTTGTCTTATACAACATTAACAAGCATTAACAAGCTGCTTGTTAACACTTACAAGCTGCATGTTAGCTGTTAACAAATATGCTTGTAAGTCACTTAAAAGGCTGCTTATTAACACTTACAAGCGGCATGTTAACCGTTAGTTAATGTTATTAAAGGATAACAACAGTTAACTAACTGTTAGTAATAAATTGTTAACTGCTTATTATGCACTGTTAATACCTAATAAGCACATGTTATTCTAAAGCGTTACCCCGATGGCAGCGTTTCATCTTCCACAGAAGTTTCTTGGTGAGTCACAAACCTCTATGTTGGTTATCATTACAGTATGTGAAAGGGACGTTTATTTGTTGCTGTCACAATATGTTAAGTTTGTCAATTAAATTACGAAGCAGCAGCAAGCTGCTAACGTTAACTTAAGTCAGTGAACTGTTAACAGTAACTTAAAATTTAGTTGAGGTTTGATTGTTATTCATTGTTAGTATGCTGATAGATTTTATGTATGGAAAGGTAATGTATGAAGTGTTTGAAATGGTGTTATATGAAATGCAGAGAAATGGACATCCTTTTTGTTTGGGGTCCGAAATTAATAATATTAACGTTACATGCGCTAGTGCGCCTTACCAAATGTAAATAACGTTTTTTTGCTTGAGGAAAAAGTTTGGCAGCTGCTAACATGAACACGAGAATACATGCCTAATAGCTATCGCTACGTTTTTGTAGAGTTAATGTGAGCTACCATTGCATAGTTATTAACCGCTATTCTGAGTTTATTTGATTCATGGGCTTCGCATGATTTCTGTCTCAAAGTGTTAGGACAAGGAGAGTTTCATAGAGATAAATTGGTTACATTTTCTACTCTATTCACTCAAGCTTTATATGATTTGTAAAAAAATAATAACTGGTTTTACAGTTGCCAGACGACATGCTGAATACAAGCATGGATTTTGTGACACACATTTGTGTTTCACCTACAGACTGGGATGGCGCAGCAGCTGGTGACTTCAACCCACAGGCTTCAGAACCACCAGTCACCAAGCATAGCTGCTCCTAATGGTATGGTGCTATTTCCTATTGCCACTACAGTGAGCATATTTTGTCATTTATTTTAGAAACGCCAGGTTGACAGTGGGTTATGAAAGTTAATAACAATTAAGTTACTCAAACTTGTTTCATTTTCTTCTCTCCAGACATTTCCCATTCTAGAGCAGATGGACATGTGCAACCTCTCCTAAAGGTATTCCGCAAGATGCAGCACGGAAATAGGAAGAGGCCACTCAATGACTTCTGATACAAAGACTTCAAATGGTGGGAATATTCCATCTTCAGTGTTTTGCTTCTGTATTTTTTTCGCTTTCAAATGACCCATCGTCAGTCTTCAAATCAGAATCAGGCTTTTCTAACTGGAAGCAAGACTGTGGCTTCAAAGACCATTCCAAATCAGAATCATTTTCAAATAATTATTGAAAAATGTGTAAATATGATGTAGTTGTTGCTCACATGCGTGTGTGTGTTTGTTTTAATGTACGCAAACTGGCAGTGAAAGGGGTTTCTCTTATCAACAAAAGGGGAAAGTGTTAAAGTAAAACTTGTGTGTATGATGATGTATGATTTCTGTTTAAAATATCAATGTATTTCCACTGAAGTGTCTATTATATTTTAGTTTTATATTGTGTTTTCAATGCACATTATAAATAAAGGGAAAATTGTTAAGACTTGTATTGGCTTTTTTGTTTTTTAGCATTTAGTATTCAAGTATTTGAACAAGGTAAGACTGGTGAAATGTATGCACCTTACTGCTGTGGTGTAGTCTAGTTAGCTGTAGTGGGTATACTGTGATCAACCCCAAATATTAATACCTATCCTTGTCTATTTTAAGTGGGTATACTGAGATGGTGATGCTTTTTAAGTGGGTATACTGCGTATAGTCCTGCATCACGTAGACTACATGCCTCTGCCTTACTGAACAAGGGATTTTCTGTGTATGGATGTTGACCGGTTCTTGGCCCCTCAGTGTATGATGTGGCCCCTTTGTGGCCCCTGTCTCAGAAAAATCCTAGAACCGCCACTGCTCCCAGCCTTGCCAGACTTGTCTCAGAATATAACATGCCACCAACTAACGGCCATGTCAAGAGAAAGCTAACCATGCAGTAGTGATGGGGACGAGACCGCCTATGCCGAGTCCGAGTCAAGACCGAGTCTTTGAAGGGTCGAGACCGAGTCGAGACCGAGTCTGTTGGTTTTCAAATACAGTCGAGTCCGAGTCAAGACCGAGTCTTTGAGGAAGCAAGTCCGAGTCGAGACCGAGTCCTTTAGGAGTCGAGACCGAGTCGAGACCAAGACCATAAAAAAATTTCAGTTTTAATATTCATAATTTAATATCACCCCAGTTAATAATCAACAGTTAGGCCTACAGACTAAGCTAGATTGGGAATTGTTTAGAGGAGCAGTCTTAACGTCTTAATATGGACTATGCTGACCTACAGACACTCACCGGCAGCAGAGCCATAGAGATAAATAAACGGCTCTGACGGCAGTATCTTTGCATTGCACCATGGGATGTCATTTTCAAATAATGCCGGTCAACATTGCATTTTATTATTATTGTTGTTATTTGTTGTCTGTTTTTTTATATGAACATAAAAAATGCGTTGGTCTCGAGGACTCGGTCTGAAATTACGAGTCCTTCTCCTCCCACTGTGGTCCGAGACCGAGTCAAGACCGAGTCTTTGAAGGAACGAGTCCGAGACGAGACCGAGAAAGCAGAAATTGGTCTCGAGTCCGAGACCGGACTCGAGTACTACATCACTACCATGCAGAACATTAAACTGAGTTTGGAAGTGCTAAGACACCACTGATGGTTATTAGACTTATGAAGCTCATACCATAAAGTGAAGGCAGGTGGCAAAAAGAGCCATCGCCCTGAAGTGAGGTACAGTAGGGTCTGAGTTCTGAAAGTGCAACCGTCACGCATGATGCATGGCCAACTAGAGTTTGATTAGCATATCTGTGGGTACGCGTGCATAAATGTTAGTGTGAATACCCACAACGCCTCCGCCATGTACGTAGAGTTATATCACATCATCATATTCATGAGTTGTCGGCAGCAATGTCATTTTAGAAATAGCACACCCAATCTCAACTCAATAGTGCAGGAGCAGAGAGGAGAGAAGAGAAAAAAAACAAACAACTGAATCAGAAAAAGGTTTCTGTTGTTGTTGTTGTTATTGTTGCCGGCGTTATCAAAGTAATGACAGCGGCAGGCTGCCATACTCCTATTCTAGAGTGGAAAAAAATGGTGTCATTGTATTCAACTTGCATAAGTGACATGTCTATTCTGTCAGGACCATTCGGTGATGGATGGGTGGAATCACCCTTCAGAGGCAATCAGGGTTGGGGGTTGATGATGGGGAGGGGGGTGTCAACGTGACAGGTTCGACTCCCACACTGTCAGTCCAGAGGTGTCCATCACGTTGCCCGTCAGTCACGTCACTTATGCATGTGGTGGGTAAAGAGATCCCGCACTCTTGCAGGCGGCGGAGAAATAGCTGTGTTCCCTCGCTGGAGAAATAGCTGTGTTCCCTCGCTGGAGAAATAGCTGTGTTCCCTCGCTTTGTTCCCTCGCTGGCTGCCGGCCTCTCATGCACATGCGGCTTTGCTACCAGAGTCAATTATCGATGTTATTATGCTGTGCTTTGTGTCATAAGAAAGCTAATGGTCTGTTAAATTGTGGAAGTGCTATGTTTTCCTTGAGATTGTTATTGGTTTGAGTTCATGTGTGTGTGTGTGTGTGGTATGCGTGCGTGCATGAGTGTGTGTGTGTTGTATGTGTGTGCATACGAGCTTGTGTGTGCGTGTTGGATCCTGCATGTGTTTGTGGGCAATTGCATATTTGCATACAGTATATACTGTATATGTTTGTGTGTGTGTGTGTGAGTGAGTGCACATAAGTGTCTTGGGAGGTGTGTGGGTGAGAGACAGCACTCCAAGGGCGGCTGTTTGTGTGGCTTCTCTCTCAGCTCTGCAGGCTGTTTGATCTGCTTTGAAGTGACGAGTCTGGAATGGCTTTATCTCATTAATTTCTCCCGTCTTTATCGAACGCAACACTCATGGCTCATTATTACCCCCAAAGAGAGAGAGACTGAAGGAGAGAGAGAAAAGAGAGAGAGAACTAAAAGAAAGAGTGAGGGGATTGCTTCAGTTTTCATTCCAAGTAATTAACCATAAAAAATAACCCCCATTTTGCTGACTACGAGGAGCCCGATATCTCCTCGATTGTCTTCGACTGATTAGCATCATGCTAATGACGCCGACACAAAAACTCTGACCTGTAGGAATAAATAAAAGACGGACAAAAGCACACTGTCAGGGGACAGCAGGTGATCATGGATGATAATTTATGTTATCTATTGCAGGGTGTTCTTCTGTCAGTCCTCAACATGCTAACTTTCCCTTTCATTTCTGTAAGGGTGTTGGCAGACCATGCATTAGGATAGTGTATTCCCCCAGCACAGTGGGGGCCTCTGTCTGTGTGTGTGTGTGTGTGTGTGTGTGTTCATCTCAGTGTGTTCACTGCTGCTGTGACATCCTGAGGGAAATAAAGCCAGGAGATTACTACAGAAAAAGAAAGAAAAAATAAAATAAAAACACACAACGGAAAACAAATACAGCGGACCAAATCATTCCAGGCCAGTTCTGAGGAGTGGTGAGATATGGCTGGAGATTTCTGTGACACAGAGTTCAGATAAAGTGCTTCACCGTGTTTCTGTCGATTTCTTTTACAACGTTGTCTGATTATCAATATGCACAGTGTCAACAGGTAACGGTCAAAGGTTGTTTTCTTCTACATTTAGATTTAAAGGTTTTCATATCTTCAGATCCAAATGTCTGTGATCTTTGCATCGGTGACATAAACCATTTTCACAGGGTGACAGACATTTGTGGTGCTGCTATTCCTCTTATGGATGGATCCAAATCTTCATAAGAACAGAAAGGAACTCCATGCTACCAACTCGAAAATGGAATACAACCACAAAATGGCTCTGGTTCTTTTTTCACGGGTATTACAGTCCTAAAATCATTATCATTATGGGAAGGGTAGGATTTCTGAACACCCTGTTACTTGGTTCTAATGGCTGATGTGGCCTTGAAGGCATCTCATTTTGCCATCTCATATCCTGCCTATTTCTATATCTGCTGGATTAGCAGGTAGAGAGTAAGGACATAAAAACCCAGCACATATATTTCCTTACCAGTGAAACTGAAGTTAATGACATACCTTCATCTTTAAATAGGCATGTGGCTGTAACAGGCATAGAACACTTGCAGGGTTTCCATTTGTAAAAGGGAATATTAAGTGAGTAGGTCAAAACTGTTTCACAAGGTCTTGTGTTCCTGTATTTCAAATAAGGAAAAGTACTAACATACAGTAGCCCATAGTCATGCATTCTGATGAAAATGTATAGCCTATCTGGACTTAACTGCGAGTCACTTGGGATGAATATCTGCAAAATGAATAAAAGTGAATGATCGGTACATGTACTGTACTGTCTATTGTACTTGATAGGTATATGAACTGTATATTGAAAAGGCAAGGCATGGTACATTTTTGCACTAGGCACAGTTCACACACAGAGAAAATTCATTGTGCTTGGAAAATAAACGCAAAAATACCACTTAATAATAGAATAATGAAAGACATATTAGGATATAAAAATATCATCAATAAAGTAAAGCAAAGCAAAGTACAGCATGTAAAAAAGAATAATTGGTAACACTTTATAATAACTACACACAATTCATCATTTATTAAGCCTTTGTTACTTATTAGTTAATGGTTTGTTCATCATTAATAATTTCTTGTTCATACATAATTTATCATCAGTAAAGCATTTGTTCACACAATTATAAATGGTTTGTTCATAGTAAATAAGCCTATCCAAAAAATATGTTTGTAAGTACATGATTTATACTTAATAAGTAATGAAACAACCACTTATAATGAAATCTTTTTCTTATTATAAACCAGTTGCAAACTATTACAAAATGCTTTGTTCATCATTTGTAAAACATTGTTCCTATGTTAATTCTCATATATAAAGTATTTGTACACACAGTTATAAATGGTTTGTTCATAAATTTTGCAATAATATTTTGTTTATGAAGTAATATTTCCATTATTTAACAGTTGTTACATACACATGCACTAATGATTAGTTAGGGTGAGGATACATATTTTATAAACCACTTCCTAATACTATAATTCATGATTAACTCAGGAGTTACAAGTGGTTAGTTAATGATATGTTGTGAGCTTATCTAAAGCGAGGACTTTCTATGCCTTGCAACACATTTTCAAATGAGTTGCAAAGATTACATTCACATTCATTCATTTAGCAGACAAGCGACGTACACATGTCAATTAAATTGAAGGCCATTGACATAACAGTGACAGCCGGGAATCGAACCCCCAACTTTCCAGGCTACTGCGTGCTAGTCCTGCTCCTTATCCACTACACTACCTTGGCCTAGATTGAAACCCCTACAACTATGCAACAGTTTCTGTTTTCTTTTACTACACACTGTTATTAAACATCTGTAAACTATTATTAAATGCTGTATTTGTAAAGCATTATTCCTACATTAATTCTCATCTGTAAATCCTGTTTACACACAGTTAAAAATGGTTTGTTCATAGTAAACACGCATATCTATATTATATTTTTGAATTGACTGTTGTAATACCACTGGGCAGAGGTAGTGTAGTGGATAGGGAGCTGGGTTAACATGCAGTAATCCATAAAGTTGGGGGTTCAAACCCCGATGTCCACCAATGTGGCCTTGCCCTTTAATTTCATTGACATGTGAAAGTCGCTTTGGGTGAAAGTGTCGGCTAAAATTATAAATGCAAGTGTAAACTTTATAACTCATTTGTAAATGTGTTGCAAGGCATAAAACGTCCTCACTTTAAATGAGCTCACAAAATATCATTAACAAACCACTTGTAACTCCTGAGTTAATTATGAATTATAGTATTAGGAAGTGGTTTATAAAATATGTATCCTCACCCTAACTAATCATTAGTGCATGTGTATGTAACAACTGTTAAATAATGGAAATATTACTTAATCAAAAACATATTACTGCATCATTTATTAAGTATTAACAATAATGTATAAACATATTTTAGATATAGGCTTATTTACTATGAACAAACTAACTATGGTCCCCAAACTACGGCCCGCAGGCCGGATACGGCCCGCCACCTCATTTTGGGTGGCCCCCCAAAACATGTCCGTGGTATATAGCATCTGCCACGCATGGGAGTACGACATCGTCAAACTATAACCTCTGTAATTTCCCCCATTCATTCTCTATGGCGAGTCTTAACAGTACACGTGTAATACTCTTTTTGTCCACTGGTGGTTGTTTTGGCGCTGTTTCGCGTTTGCCATCGAAAACGGAATGAAATGTAGGCCTACTTGCAAACAATGTAAGACGCCTATGCTGACTGCATCAGTGCTCAAAGTATTCTAAAAGTTTATCAATTAATTGCTAATAACTAACTAACTTCTATTCAAGTCATATTTCTGGGACTTTCTGGGATAATTATTTCTATTTTTTATCCACTCGTTCAAATGTTCATACAAATTCACAAAGTTCTCATCAGGTGAGTGAAAGTAGTCATTTCAGATGTTTTTGCCAGCACTTCATAAAACTCTCATAGTTTGAGAACTTTAAATTATTTGTATGGATATTGCTTGTTCGCAATTTGAGCTGTGTATGCAAAGACACAGAGTTCAGAGTTCACACATTTTGAATATTTCATTTGAGCTACATTTTACACTGATATGGCATGATGGCAATATAAATACAGCTAACAATGGTTTTAAATTGCAATAGCCTATGATTAAATGTAATGAAATATTCAACTAAGGTAGACTGCTGTTCACAGCACTAAGCTATTTATGGTTACTGATATACTCCGAGTCTCTGGCCCTCTCTTAGAGCCAGGCATAGTGAGCTGTCCCTCGGAAGAAAAAGTTTGGGGACCAGTGTCTTAAGGTAACTTCTTAAATTTGTCATTGCATGTTAATGCTGTACTAGCGAATGTTCTCACCAGTCTTCATGGCGGCCTTCCGTGTACAGGAGGCAAGCCGGTTTGCAGACGGCGAGACCTTTTTCAATGTTTGGGGCGTGCTCCCGTAGGGAAGCGCTCATTAGCGCAGGGGTTCATTGTTTTCTTTTGGAAGCGCAGTTTTTTGTTAATGCATAAGAAAGATTCTGAGTATTGTGCTGCGCAAGAGTTTCTAAGAGATGAAATATTGTTTCAAGATGTTAATTGAATTGTGACCGTGATTTGGTTGTGACCAGTGCTATTTAATGCCTCGGGTTTAGTAGGGAGATTGACCAGCAGCCTCATAGATACTCTCCATTGGGAAATTTTTCGTCAGGGTGTAGACTGTGTGTTAACTTTGTATATTGGTCCAGCCTAACTAATAACACTGATAAAGCATTCCTAATGTTACTTCATACTTTGCCTAATCTTTACAAACAGATAATAAACCACATTTTTGTTAGGAAACAATGTATTTACCCTTGCTGTATAAACATACACAATCCGACTGCAATTTTTGATGTTTGCAGGCATTACTACAACCGTTTCACAGCCGATTTCCATTTCAAGACTAACATCATCCCCTCTTGTTGCTGATTGGCCCATCTAGGAAACGGAAACGCATCGCGAGGAGCCAGACTAGTATCTCGGTGAAGTGAAAATGAGTGTAGAAACCGGGCAGGTGGGGCGGGCTAATCGTGGCCTCCCAGGACGGCTGATCGTTTCTCACCCACCGCTGGACGTGAATCCAATCCTTGCCGCCTCAGCAGCAGGAGCCGGGGCTGTCATTACTCTGCCTGCTGGCCGTCCATCCGTCCGTCCAGCCTTCATTAGCGTCCCACCCAGAGGACCCCAGGCTGACAGCTGTCCCTAATAATGCCTGCCCAGAAATCCCCCACTCCCCCTCTCCACTGACATGATGTCAATGTGGCTTGATTGCAACAGGAGCTCCTGTGGCGGAGTGAGAAAGATTCGCTCCACAGCGGGCCGGCAATCACGCTGACCTGCAAACAAAGCAACACTACGGAAAACAGGAGACCACACACACATACATGCACACATACACACACTCTCTCTCACACACACAAACACACACACACACACACACACACACACACACACACACTAACACACTTACAGTGTGTTGTGTATGTGTATGTATGTACACACACAAACAAACAAGTGCATAGGTTTGCGCGCACACACACACACACACACACAAACACACACACACTCTTTTGTGCACAGAAAAACACACAGGTGGTTGGACGCATTCAAAATTAAATGCATGAACAATTATTTGCACACTCAAGCCTAGATGTACTAAGAATTACCGCCAAATTACTGCCTGTTTCAGATGCTTGTTGCACCTTAAAACATGGCATCGTACTGTATGCACAAAAACTGATCACACGTGGATCAAAGCGCATTTTGCAGACTGGCTATCTGCGCTTTTCTTACTGATGCATATGCATTTATGGGAGGGCAAGTTAAAAGTGGGGGTATCGCACAAACGCAGGGGAGGAGAAGGCCTAAACGCAGGGGAGGAGAAGTGCTAATAGTGATTGATTAGGGTTAGGGTTAGGGTTAGGCCCTGGCAGGCCCCAGGCAGGCAGTCTTTGTCTTTCTCTGGGTTGCAAGGCGGAGTCAAGACAGAGGTGCTGCTTATCACCTGATTGGGGCACCTGTACTATAAAAGAGGCTACCTGGCTGGAGTTCGGGGTTCCCTCTCTCCATTGCAACATGCGTTGCCTTTGTCTTTTGTTTGGGTTTTGCACATTGAATTACAAGTGAATTACACTCTGAATTACACTACACCTTTATTTTCTTACCATCTCATTAATACTGACTGCACTTCACATTTTGCATACATTATTACTTTAATAAATACATATTTTTGTTAACTCCTTATCCACATGTGGTCTCCCTATGTTTAATCACCCAAAACAAGCCGGGTGGTTCTAACATTAGGTATTCCGCCATATGTATGAAAACAACTCACGTCTGTTTTACGGTGAAAAACGTCCGCCTGTTAAAAGCAGGTGTAATCCAAATTGAGGTTAAATGCATCAATTAGAGAAACTTTCAGAGACAGATGAATCAGTATTCAGAGCATCAGTTTTCTTTATTGTACTGTGTCAAAAGCACAAACAACTTTTGTCTGCCTTTCTAATATCGAATTTTCACGACATCCACTTCCCAATCTGTTAGACAGGGTATTAAGTTACAGTATAGCCCTAGTCTACGTGCAGCAAAAAGTTCAAGTATTTTTTAAGTGGAGTAGAACTATAGGCCTACTCTGTATGCTCCTCGTTGACATGTTATCATGTATGATTGCTTAAGTTTGATTCTTTGTAATGTTGCTATCGGTTAACTCCATTCAACTGTACTTGCGGTTCAGCTAGGCACGCAATTTGCATTGTAGAGGGGGCGGGGACAGGCGGTGATGAGCGCTGTTTATGTAATGAAGTGACAGCTTAGCAAATTCCACGCGACAAGCACAGCGTTCGCTTTCTGCGCATAGAAAAACTTGGTATTAAGCGCTTTCTCTGTACATCCAGCCCTCACACACTGACCCACACACTGGTACACATACACACAAGAATTAACAGCTGGTTAGACACATGCCACATGTACAAACAGATGCATCAACTATCAGTTGAACACACACACACACACACACACACACAAATGTTTTATTTGAAGTGAAATTTCAATAGGAATCCAATCTTCTGAATAACCCAGTAGATTAAAGCAGTTCAGCAATCTATCAATCAGAGTTCTTACAGGTTCAAGGGTACAACAAACATAATCTCCTCCAAATAAGCATGCTTCCTACTGCTTATGTGGAACAGTGCACTGCCAACTGTCCAGCCTTTGTTTTACATAGACTCCCAATGGAAAGTCCACAGACTGCACAGCCTGTACAGGTAGCACAGGCTACCAAACACTAACACAGCGAGCTGGCTTTGATACCCTCAGTTCTCAATGGCATGACATCAAAGAGTGCTGTTTTTAGTAGTTTTTAGTTTTAGCTGTTTTAGTGAGTTTTTGTACAGTAAGAGTTAAAGTACATGACACTGAAAGAGGGGTGCATAAGCAAACACTTGTAAATATCATCACACACACACACAGACACACACACACACACACACCTTCTGATACACATATGCAACACATAACATATTTTTCATGATTCTGTCAGTGGTAGAAAAATCAGTTTCCCTCAGACGTTAGTTACCCTCCTGTGCAAATGTCATCTTCAGTTGATTACAGTAACAAGAGGCAGCGATGCCACTCTACAGTATTTGTGTACATACTGTGTGACTCAAACAGAATGAACGTCTTACAACATCCTATGAGGCTGGGATGTTTTTCTGAGCTAGAAAGGCTGACTACAATCAAAAAGAGATGTGATGTAATTCTTTAAACAACAGTAAAAATTGTTTTGGTGGATGTCAAGAAAATATTTATTTTGCATTATTGATATCACATCAAACAATGTGTTACTGTCTTGATGTAAAAAGTATCATTATTTCACTGACTGATATATCACTAGCATTATGTCAAGAATAGTTGGTATTCTAGACATTCTACAAACAGAAGATAAAATATGCAATTTGCCAGTGAAGTTGATTTAATCTCTATATTTGAAACCTATAATGTGAACTTTTGTTAGTCATTTTAATGACTTCTGCCTTTGACTTTAAGCATGCTCCATAAATGCTTAAAAAACCAGAACCAATCATTTAGCAGTGTTTTTCTTTCTCTCAGTTTAATGTGTAAGTAGGTATAATCATGGTTATTTCCTTGATCGACTGCTCTCGATTTGAACAGGATTGTATGGATTTTCCTTCTGAGCCCTCGCAGCTAAATTCTTCATCATCAGAGCAGAGCACTCACGATCCTGCACTCCTTAATTAAATCTCGGCGAGAGGCTAACCTCCGTACGACACCGCTCCTCACACAAAGAGCCTTGACGCACATGTTCACAGATAGCTACCTGCTCAGAGGCCAGTGAAACCTTCACCCTTTTTTCCATAGCAAGATAAGACTAAGGCTCCACAACGCTCCAGCATGTGGCTACGTTTAGCGCTGCCGTCGTGATTTAATTTATCCGACACGTGCAGGTTCACAGACTCGCGACCCCTGGTTGTTTGAAAGCTGAGCCTGGACTGCCACGATAACTCCAAAACCCCCACTGGCAGAAGCCTCTGTTCTCAGCCACAGCCTCAAGCTTCCATTTCACCCATAACTTTTTCTTTAGTCAGAATTACTCCCCCAGACCATTTGTTTATTTGTTTATTTTATTGCTTGTTATTTTATCGTGGGGTGGGTTTTAGAAAACGGAACTGCATGGCAAAATTTATTTGTGTATTTATTTATATTTTGAGCAGTTGCAAATCTCTCAGCTCATATTTATTCTCCATTTGCAATTATTCACATATTTATTTCCCAGTTATTTACTTATTTGCAGCCAGAGGTGGTAATTTCATACAAGGTCATATTTCTCCTACTCCTTATGTAAAGCACAGAAATATATTGGGCCCCCAACGTACAGAAAATGGTGCAAAGGCTAAACTCTAACTAGAGCTAATTTACAATAAAACCATGAGCAAGATCCTAAGCACAAACACAATCAATTGGTCAACTCAGCTCTCCCACACACTACACAATAGCTTTTGTTCAGCTGGCCGATGGTCACTGGTGGCCATTCCATTGTTCTGGTTGCTAAGGTTTTCCACCTGTTTGCTGCAATGTTCTGCATGCGGACATTAGCTGGTCTTCCCTCTCCTATCTTCAATGAGTCCAAAATGCTGCAGTCTGCCCTCTAACAAGAATACAGAAGCAAGAGTGCTTGCCACCAGGCTCCCTGGCCTGCACATTTAGAATTTGGTTATTTTTTAAATCCTTAATTGGGCTTGCTCCTTCTTATAAATCAAATCTTTTAAAACCACATGCTCCATCAAGGGCACACAGGTCTGACTAATTCTGCCTAGTTGCCCTTCTGACTTTGGATCGGGACTTTGCCCTAATTGCCCTTAAACTTTGGAACAAGCTGCCATTGCAAATAATGTTGGCTCCTTCATTGCCTGATTTTAAATCACAGCTAACTAATTTTTATTCCCTGGCTTTTTTCACTATTTCACAAAGGTATCACAAAGGTTATATTGCTTTTATGTGTGCTGTTTTATTGTTCCCTGCTCTTGCCCCTTTTTGGGGAGAAGTGCAATAATAATACTGTGATATGCGTAATACCTATGGGGGGAATAGATTACCTTATGCATTCTTATTGTTTATTAGCCTTATTTGTTTCACAAATATTGTTTTGAATGGCCATGGACCATGGTTTTGTTTATCAGGTCCTGACATTTTGATATTTGTACTGTATAGCAACTTTGATCAACTGCTGTTGTTTTTAAAGTGCTTCATAAATAAACCTGACTTGACTTCACTTGACAGTTGGTTTTGGTTCTGAAAGTTTCTGAGCACCATAAACAGTATAGGTTGACAGGTCTAAACCAACCATGCTGTCTAACTGATATGTTTCGCTTTGCCTATTTCGGTAATGTCTTTTCTTTCACTAAATTCTTTCCTAATGGGTTGGGCTGTGTGTGTGTGTGTGTGTGTGTGTGTGTGTGTGTGTGTGTGTGTGTTGGAGAAAGTGGAGACGCACCTCTGCTTCCCTCCATGCTGCTGTTATTGGATGTAATTCTGTTTAATTAGCGGCGGAGAACAAACACGCAGCCCGGTGCCCTGACGCGGAGAAAGGCGATTAACTGCCGGCTTTGTTTGAACACGCTTGTGTGTCAATCACCCGCTCCTCTGTCTGTGTCGCCAATCAGTGCGCCATTGTTCAGCAAACACCATTTCCCCCCAAAATAAGATGAATAATGAAAGATAATGAAGTGTTCCCTGCTGGGTGTACAGCAGAAGGTGGAGGAGAGGTGTCGTTGCTTTGTGTTCGTCGCAGTGCAATGAAATAAGCTTGAGGAAGAAAACAGTTTTTTCTTCATGTGCAGAATGATGAAAGTCACATACAGTACACAATAAAAAAAAACTTCATTGCATGCGCACACACACACACACACACACACACACTGAAACACACTGAGAGAAGAAAACGACTGTGAGAGTGTTAAGATGTTCTGCATGTCTGCTCAAAGTTCAGAGTCATGTCAGTCTACCCCCATGTCCCAAGATACGCACCTGTCCTCATTTGATATTCTGTAGTTGTGGAATAATTACAACACTTGAAATGCTTTCTCATCAAAAGATCCCACCTCCCCTGTCTTTTTCTGCATCAACCACGTTTTGATGTAACAAAACAAGAAAAGACAAACATCTAACATCCCCAGCTAAGATACTCATGCCCTGTATGATGCTAATCCACAGTCAGACAACAAACAGTACACAAAATATGAGAGAATGACACATTGTTTCATTGCCTTCGCTGATGTGAGATGCCATCCTACTTTTTAGCTGCAGTTGATGAACTATCTTTCATTCATTATGTGCTATTTTTTGGAGCCTGTAGCTCTATCTCCCCATATTTCTTTGTTTCATTCTGGTGAGCTCTAAATGAATACTGTAATGACAGGTGGTCAAGAGTGTGAATCCCATCTCAAGCACTGATACTGTAATTTTTCCAACCGCATTTATTAACCGCAGTTTATTCATTGATTTTGCATTGATCTTGCCTACTGGTTAGCACTTCGGACTTGTAACAGGAGGGTTGCGGGTTCGAACCCCGACCAGTAGGAACGGCTGAAGTGCCCTTGAGCAAGGCACCTAACCCCTCACTGCTCCCCGAGCGCTGCTGTTGTAGCAGGCAGCTCACTGCACCAGGATTAGTGTGTGCTTCACCTCACTGTGTGTTCACTGTGTGCTGTGTGTGTTTCACTAATTCACGGATTGGGATAAATGCAAATTTCCCTCACAGATCAAAAGAGTATATATACTTATATTTATACACGGGAACAATTAATTAATATGGTTTCATTTTTTTTAACTTGCATAAAACCTGCGGCTTATACACAATTCGTAGTAATTTATAGTAACTGTAATATTAGTAACTGTAGTAATTTATCTGTTACCTCTTTTGTGTAGATGATAATAACCATCACGACACATCTGACATTGTTCTTACCTCATGGCAGCTCCAGTTGCAATATCCCCAAACCGCAAAGATACAATACAGAAGTTACAATGGAATGCATTCAAAACAAAGCAAAGCACCACAAGATCAACAACAAACAATCAAGTCCATTTGTCATAGGAACAGTTACGATAAATAGAGCACGTCTAATCTAGACTCAGACTTTCTTTCTTTACTTGGTTACTAAATGAGAGCTATTTGGTGACAGAACACTCTCTCTTTATCTAGGCATCCACAAGGAATGAGCAGCTAGAATTGTTTGACTTGGCCTCTTTCTGTCGCCACTTCAAGTCTACATCATTCTGGTGTATTTATACGGATTGTGTACTCTCTCATACACAGTGTGTGTGTGTGTGTGTATGTGTTTGTGCGTGCGTCTGTGTGTGTGTGTGTGTGCGTGTGTGTGTGTGTGTGTGTGTGTGTGTGTGTGTGTGTGTGTGTGTGTGTGAGTGCATGCAAGCTTGTAGTGATTAAAGGATAGGCTATGGATTGAAAGCATTTGAACCAGAAGACAGCCTTAACAGTTGGTTTAACAGCTGGTTTATTCCTCTGTTACTTCCTCCCATCTCCTACTTCTCCATTTGTGGAAAAGTGTGCATTTAAAATTGGGTGCATCGTTTCCAGAGGCGGACAGAGTACACAGCTTCATTACTTGAGTAAAAGTACAGATACCCTTTGCTAAATTTTACTCAAGTACAAGTAAAAGTACAACAGTCAGATGTCTACTTAAGTAAAAGTACTGAAGTACTTGTTTTTAAAAGTACTTGAGTATCAAGAGTACAAGAGTAGCCTACATTTTCTAAATATTGCATTACTACTACCACAGTGCTTACATGTATGTACAGAAATGTCCTACATGGAGTTGTAAAAAATGTTAATGTTAATACCTATAATGTAAAAGGAATTGAAAGTGAAATCAAGTCATTTTCATCTTTTTACCATGTTGCCAGGGATGGGCAGTATTTCTAATACATGTATTTAAAATACGTATTTCAAATACAAAATACTATTTTGTAATTGAAACACTTGAAGCGAAAACTATCATTAACTTGTTCAAAAAAATGAAATAGTCTGGTGAGGTGGGGCCACAGGTTGGCACATTCCCGGGATGGACCTGCTGCGTTATCATCCATTGTTTCGTCCATGGTTTCATCTCTTATCTAAATCTGACCATGGAGTTGACTTTGGCGGAAAGCTGAAGGTGTTTGCTGATAGGCTGTTGCAATCAGTGGCGCCTGCACAATCCAATCACGTTTGAGAGGGAAACAACAAATTGAGGGTTTCCGAGATTTTTCTTTTTTCCTTTTTTTTTAGAAATAGTAACAGGTACTCACAGTTATGGATAGAAATGTAGTGGAGTAAAGAGTACAATATTTGCCTCTCAAATGTACTTGAGTAAAGTCATGAGTACTCCCCAAAAATTATACTCGAGTAAAGTACAGATCCCTCAAAATTGTACTCAAGTACTGTACTCAAGTAAATGTACTCCGTTACTGTCCGGCTCTGATTGTTTCTGCCTGACAGTGCTAAGATGGCTACAGCGGGCATAGATCGGAATGGCTGCTTTATTGATGCCATCTCCTCTTCCTGCCTTCACTTTTGTGACCTATCCCCAGTCCTCCCAAGGCCACTCTGACCATATATATACATTCAAGCAAGTAAAGGTCCCAATCGACACTGACCTTTAACAAGAAGACGATCGTCAATATGCCACCCCCAATGACGAGTGAGGAATGGAACGACGTAGAACTAATTTGTCCAAAAACAAACGTGATAGTTATTGATCGGCTTATTGATTCATACTTAGCAAACTAGCAAAAAAAGGCCCAGTTCATATTGGCTAGACAGCGAGAACTGACAGGAACTCCCCGAATGGGGCAGAAATGGCCTGACACAAACAGATGGTTGCAAAAGCCCTCTATATGCTACAAAATGTCAACATCCATGTCTTGTATCGATCAGGCTTTAATAATGAATCATCTATGAGATTGCACTCAAATCTTCTTAGAAAGGTGTTTTAATCCAGTTGAGACATATTGTAACCCATTAATTAAATTAGGCATTCTGACTTGACATATGTCTCTGCAGCTATACATAGATGTACACAATTACATTATTCACATCTAAGCCTAAAATGATTTCAATTCATACACAGTTCACCTCTTCGTCACCTTTATTCATTCATGGCAAAACTATTCACTATGATACATCACATGCTGTGAAGCTGTACACTTAAGTCATGATGATGCTCATTTATGTGTTATATTTGAGCCAGATGTTAAGTACTATGTTTTAAAATACACCGTTTATTGTTGTGGGGTCTGCCTGTGTGCATAACATGTATTGCAAACAGGTTAAGTCCATCATGTTAAGCTCTTTTCATAGTCTCCTTCATTCCAGCCTTTCCTGTAAGATCAGGAATAGTTGAAGCCCTGCACTTTCCTTATAGTGAGATTCATTTTAGCACTTACTGTACAAGCACCCAAATATCACCACCTGATATGGAAAGCACCTTTCTACAATTGTCTTCCCTGACTACCAAGACTGACTTCTGACGTCGCCTGTCTCCAAACGTCAGATTTCATTAGGTGATCAAACTGAAAGGCTGATGAAAGAATTGCTCAAATTAGTGTCAAACCCGATTCAGAGAGCCTATGGAGTCAGCCACTAATCCTGAAGAAGTCTAGCTGAATTGATAGAGATTTCAATTTGCAGGTATTTCCTTTTTAGTGCACTCTCTCTCTCTGTCGGCCTTTCTCTTTTATCTTTCAGCATTTCCACCCCGCTGCCTCAGCTTGCATCTAAAGCTCTTCTTTTTTGTCCTTTTTACTCATTCTCTTTTTAAGCGTAATGGCCTATTACAAGTTGGCTGACTTGTCTACTCCCGAAGTTACATTTCTCCAACAATCATGCAATTTGCCTTCGCTTTTTGTTTTCCTGAGTCAAGCTAGCGTGTCAAGATTTTTAAAATAGAGAGTGAGGAAAGATTTGAAAATAAAAAAAAGATCCCTGTCACTTCTCTTGAGTGAGAAAGTGGGCGATGTCGGCGAAGGCGTGTCGGTTGGTGCTCTGGGATCTGTTAGACAGCTTAGCATAAACGGTGCTGAGACGACTTCGTGATAAATGACTGTCACACAACGTCTGTGACAGATCTGTGTGATGGCATTTCGCCTTTGCCATGAGTAGCGATGCTGACGTTCCAAAAACTGTTTGCTGGGCTGAAACGGTGCTGACACCACCAGGAGACCGCTGCAGCGGAGTCGCAGGGAAATAAATAATTTGATCTTTCTTGACCTATCATTGAAATTCTTGTTGAAATTCCACAGAATCATTTTTGACACATTGCTGCCCCCCCCCCAAAAAAAAAATGATGTAACCCATTCTAACACTACTGTCACTGCTCTGTGACACTGAAACTGTGAGACATGACTTTTGACATGTTGTTGGGAAAACAATCTCCCCTGCAAAAATGTGATGAATTTGTGCTGGCAGGAGTCTTTGCATTGTAAGCAAGCATGCCCCTGTAGTTGGAGCGTTGGCAGCAGTTTAAACACCTTGCGTGCCTGGCCTGGCCACGCACCCCTCCTTACTGGGGGAAAAAGGACGGAACATTTGAAATGGATGGGAAAGGGAGCTTGAGTAGCTGGCAGAAAATTAACAAGGAGACTTGCTGAAACTCACAAGTACTGCATTAGAGCACTGTAATGAAAATTACTAATTAATACTAATCTTGCTCGTGCTTTCAACCACTTCACCTTAAATGTCTCTCATGGCTTTCCTCCATCTCCACTTAAATGGCATGCTGCGTGTCTTACCCCTGTCTCCACTAACTGCCTGATGTTGAGTCATGGAGGCTTAATCAGAAGCGCAATGCATCGTGTGCAAGTCCCTAAAGCGCCCTAAAGTGAATGTTTGTTAGCAGATGGAGTAGCGTAAACAGGTTTTGTGTGGCTGTTATACCTGGAGGCTGAGGCTTCTTACTCTCACAAACTTCTACGTCTATGGTGCATGTGGATGGCTGGGTGGGCATGCTGAGAGACGGTAATGGTGTCCTTTCATCACCAGAAAGCTGCGAATTAGAAGCTAACCTTCGCTCGCTCTGTGGCGGCGGATTATGACTTCAACCAGACTCGCAGCGCATGGAGTGAAGGGGAAGGTGAGGTTTAGTGAGAGTTTTTTGTGCAAGTAATTGAGTTGAAAGGTGAGAAAAGCTCCGATGGATTAAAAAGGCCCGATTTTGCTTCAGAAGAGATTCCTTTCAAGTAGGCAAAGAGAGTGAACCTCTCAGTGAATTGCCATGACGATGTTGAAAGTGCTCGATTTAACCACAAATAGCCTCTTTAAATTTGGCTTTATTTACTTTAGCTAATAAAACATGATTAGGCCACTGTTTTTAAAACAGAATAATAAAACCTGTCGGAGTTAATGAAGTTTTACACGCCTGGCTGGCTTATGTGAAATCAAAGTAAAATATTCTTATAGTCATAGTGAGAATCCATTTTGTTGAGCTAGCAGGGTTCCAACCAGAAGCAGTGTCCAGATTGAAATTAATTTGCCTCGACCAGAGAGAATTATTCAGAACTGGAGTTCTTTTTAAGGCCTCCCTTCAACTTTCCTATGGCTTGTTCTGCTGTTGGAGAAACCTTTTTTTGCACCATAATCAAAATAGAGTTTTTTAATGTCTGCCATTAAAACGTTCTGACTGTATCTATCTGGCATGTGTTGAGAAGGGTGTCAGAGGAACGGGAGGCGTAGGAGAAATCCACTCACTAGTGTTATGATCTCGGCAGATCTCTGTGACAGCCGATGTTAAAAAACACAGTAGGGGTACCTGGAAAATATGAAAGCGCTTTCAAAAAGCGACAACGTTGTATACTTGACATGAAACCTGTGAAGCATCCAGCGATGGCAGCAGCAGCAACTAGAGCATTCAAAATCGTCTGAAGCTCTGAGGAGACATGATATGAAAAAAAGTTTGCTTGATCACACCCCCTCTACACTTACCCCCTTCTCCCCTGACGCTAACACAGAAGCTGATTCAAGATCAGATTAGCCAGGAGAGAGAGAGAGACTCTGGGCCACAGTGAGGCTGTATGAATAATGTACTCAAAAGCATCACTGTGTCTCCTCCTGTAGGCCTCTGGCTTGCCATGGGATTCACATTAAACATCCTGATACAAAACGCTTTCCAGCTCTCTCTCTTTTCTTCTCTCTGTCTCTGTGTGTGTGTATGTACAGTATGTGTGTGTGTCTTTGTGTGTGTGTGTGTGTGTGTGTGTGTGTGTGTGTGTGTGTCTGTGTGTGTGTCTGTGTGTCAGAATTTGAGGCGTTCTCCATGCATTTCCTTGTTTGATGCTTGCTTTTGTCGCCTGCCCCAATGCTTCCTCTCTCTCTCTCTCTCTCTCACTTGCTCTCTTTCACACACACTCTCTCGCTCTCTCTCTCTCTCTCGCTCTCTCGCTCCCAAAAGGACACTTTGCAGTCAGTGCAATCATCCTGGTCTGACACCCCTCTGCAGACCACAGCTGTGCATGAAAGACGCTGTTATATAAGCAACACAAAAGCAAAAAAATGTGTGTGTGTGTGGGGGGGGGGGGGGGGGGGTAGCAATTCTCGACTTGGGTGAAGGTGTATTTCTTTTGGTTGAGGATCTTCTTTTGAGAATAAGTGGTTTATTTAAAACTCAGTGCTTTTCTTTGCACCAATCATAGTTCTGACATGTTCACCTTGATCATGCCTGTGTTCATCCATGTCATATAATCTTTGATTCATCAATAATTAAGTCTGTACTGTATTGGCCTTTACCATAGGAAAGAGCCAGGTTGATGTAATTGAATCTGCCATAAGAGTGATAAATTATCTATTTTCAACTCATTAACTTGTTGTCATATTGCCTTGTCTTTTGATGTTTTTTTTACCTTTCTAATCATATTTCATTCATATTATCTTTGTTCTCTTACCTCCTTATTTGTAAAGTTTGGGTATGAATTGTTCTCTAGAAGTGATTGTGCCTTAAAATAATAATACTAATAGGTACTGCAATATAATTTTTTTTTTTTAAATAAACCTCATCAGTTACTCCCTGAATTAAAAAAGATATTCACATATTTACAGTATGTGTTGGGGGCTTGCCTATTGTTTCTACTCGATTTCGACCACTTGGTAGTCCAACAAATGCTCACTGGTCCTAGAGCCTGTAATTCTGTCAATACAAAGCCCATTGCTCCAATGTCCCATTGGTCCGACCGACCGTACATAGTTTCTTTCACACACAGTCATCTCATTCGTTTAATTCATTAAGGCTATAGCCAATAATTTGGTTCTCTGTAGGCTCCAGTTTGACTGACTTCAGGCCCACATGAAAAAAGCCTGCTTCTTGCTTTTATTTGCCATCGCAGATAATTGCTAGTTATTGCCAGCTAAATATTATTTGGTCAAAATGGCCTCTAATTTTTTGAGAAACTTTGAAAAAGATTTTAGAAACGTTTGTAATTCCTTGTTTCCCTTTTTGATATACTTCCCCCTGTCCTGTGTGTCTGTATTGGACAGTTGAGGTGAGTCTGCTCTGACATGTTATGGCTGATCAGGTGAGCCCCTGTGCTGCAGACCCATCACCGCGGCAGGTGGAGCGTCTCTGACCCCCACTGTCAGAAGAGTGGGTGATGTTTTAATTGGCGGAGAGGGAAAGCTTAGTGCATCTGCCCTCTGGGTCCTGAGGTGAAGCAGGTGGATCGTTCCGGAAAGTGAACGGACGTCAGCCATGTCATTGGTCGGCACATCAGAGAACGTGTGCGTGTGTGTGTGTGTGTGTGCCTGACAGAGGAGAACTCTGAGTGAGCGACATGCAGCGAGACAAATATCTGTCATTTAAGAGGAGGACTTCAAAGTGGTTGCAAACCGCTGCCAGAGCATTGGTATTCATGAGTTGATTTGAGCCTGTGTGTGTGTGTGTGTGTGTGTGTCGGTCTGTCTGTGTCTGCATATGTGTGTTTATTTGTATTTGTCAGTGTGTGTGTGTATGTGTGTGTGTGTGTGAGTGAGTGAGAGAGAGAGACAGAGAGAGAGTGTCTGTATCATGTCTCCATGTGAGTCTATGTGAATTTGTGTGTGTGTGCGTGTGTGTGTGTGCGCGTGCGTGCGTGCGTGCGTGCGTGCGTGCGTGCGTGCGTGCGTGCGTGCGTGTGTGTGTGTGTGTGTGTGTGTGCGCATGTGTGTGTGTGTGTGTGTGTGTGTGTGTTTACCATTCAAATAGGATAAGCTGGCTGAATATTACAGGGAAGGACTACTTAAAAGGCCGGCCGAGGAGTCAACCCACTCGTGTTGACACCTTTGAAAGATTGATACAACTTCATTTCAGAGGCGTCTGATCATGAAAGCCGATAAGACCGCCGCCGGTTCATTGCGCATACTGGCTGAACAAGTGGCTCTCAGTGAAGCTATGTTAGCCAGAGGCTTCTGTCTCTGCCCCTCGGGTGGCCTGAACAAGTGCTTATGATAATTTAAGGACAAACAAGCTCTCGGTCGGGGTTGTTGGTGGAGCGGACCGATGAATCAGGGAAATTCAATGCAAAACAAATCAATGAGGGTGCCATGGCTTCCATCACCGCGGCGATAAGGATCGTGTCAAGCTCCAACGCCGCTGTTGCAGCAGACGAAGACGAGTGGGTGGGGGATGAGAACTACCACTAGCGCTCGCTTTGAAGTAAATATGATATTTTGAAGTTTGTGTCACTGATATGTAAATATCAGGGGGAAAAAAAATGTGTTTCCCCTGGAGTTCAAGCAGGCCGTTGAAATGAGATCTGCAGTGTTATTTGCCACACAGAGAGCGGGAATGCCAACTGGTAAATGAAACAGACGCTTATACTACAAGGCGCAGTGTGTAAGATTTATGAGAAACCAGACAGCTTTGCCGCCCAGTTTCCAATCTTGGTCCGGTACATAGTGTTTCTCCAGAAGGATCCGTGGAGGGGAAATTACGAATGACAAAACGCTCAGCTCGCCAGAGCCACTTTGTTTCTAAAAATGAAACTCCATCAGTGTCGTAATGAATGTAAGCGCAGATCTTGTCATCAGCTTATAGGTGCTTTTAGTGCTGTTTGAAATGTCAACCTCCGGGGGCCATTTTGCTGAGCTGATAATGCAACAACATTTGAGTGATGCAATACCTGAAAGGACGTGTCAAAGGATGTGTTTTGTTATTGGCCACGCATCACACAAACAAGTGCTCAGATTCAAAATGAAAAATATTTATTTTGACATCACAATAA
>NC_055977.1:27291544-27306544 GCF_018492685.1 Alosa sapidissima
CCTGCGCTCTGCCACTCAAACGGAGCTCACACCATGCATTGGGAGGAGGGCAGTTAGAGGAGGCGGGAGGTTAAAGTAGGTCTCTGACACGAGACTTGCTCTTGCTTACTTGCAGGTGAGATTGATCCGCCACTAAAGCACTGATCCCTCCCGTGCAGGAGGAAAAGTCCAGCTTTGTGCGACGTGGACCTGACTAATCAATGGGAGCAAGGTGACTCGAGGGAGGCCGTGAGAGTGTAACCTGACTGCCCTTCATGTCGGAGGAGATGTTTCAAACTCGATACCGGAGAGCGGGAACACAATGTTTTGACAGACTGTGTCAGAGGATAACTTTATTTTCACTCAGGGGAAGAGATCACTGCAGACGACCCTGCCATTTGTCATAACATCCCGAGAGGCTCTGAGCGTGGTGGCAGCGGATACCGATCTGCTCCACACCCAGCGGTAGTGTTGTGTGCAGTGCTGTATCACAGTGTAGTGTTTGGAAATGTTTGCCTTCACAGTTTGAAGCAGCCGTAAGGAGTTCTGGTCGAAAAGTCCCTTTAAGGCGTTCAAACACCTTGCAAACGCCACGAGAGGCCTAGTTGGCCCACATAAAAGCTAACATGTCTTTTGGTGATGCAGTGCTGTGCTGAGAAACTTTTCTTACAGTTTTGTAGGGTGTTCCAACTAAGAACACAGAGTCCTAATAGTGATACTAAAACAAGTCCTAATACTGATACTAAAACACTGGGGTTTTATAATGAATAATATTGGGTGGCTGTATAAGACTGTATTGGCTATAGGACTCCATATATACAAGGGCAGAGTATGTACAGTAATACCAGAATGTTTATGAGGCAAATGAACAGTAAAAGTGGTGAAGGAGACTGTGAGGTCTGAACAGTACTAATACTGAATTATTTCATATTAAAGCTTGGGCAAAAGACCACATAATAAACATCATGAGACATACTGTATTGCAATATTTAGCTTTGTTTCCTAACAGCTGAAATATACTTCAGAGTTACGACATTTTAAACATTAGCAATCTGTCTATGAGTATCCCATTTCATACCCCAAGACCACACAAGACACAAGACCACAAAATGAATCATGAGAACTATTTCTGTGTTTATTTATAGAGGCAGCGTATTCTTTAGATCTAGACAATGCAATTTGGAGTTACAAATTGAAATGCATTGGCAATCTGTCCACGGTTGTCCAATTCTTTTAGACACAAGACCACAGAAGACAGAATACCACTACCCACTGTAAGCGGTTTTCCTTTAACCCTGAAAATGCACAAATGTAAATCACAAAACTTCACAAATATTGTTTTGTATTGTAATAAACGTTTATACTGCCACATGAGGTGTTTTTTTTTCAAGCACTATTTTGTAAATGTGAAATGAAAACACATTTGTTTGCATTTAAGTGAGTCACATTCATTTGAAAAAGTGCCACGTTTCATGTGGTCTGATTAAGAGATGAAGACAACAGTGCAAGTCAGCACGAAGCAATATCAAAGTGCAAGCCTTTATAATAATGAAACATGGTAACTATTGCAGTATGTATTTATGGAGACAGTAACCTATATGTTTGTTTACACCTACAAATGTAGTCACAAACTTAAATCGGAAATGGGTAGTTTTACGATAAATGCACTGCTAATCTGTCCATAGTTGTCAAATATTTTGATATTGATTTGTGAACAAAAATCCTCGCTTGAAAAAGTACATTCATAATGGTTAAAGCGATTCAATCGATTTTTAGCCAACCTCATGACAAAAAGGGGTTCCTGAAAAGCTCAAATTGATTGCTTAGAGAGGTAGGCTTCGTATCTGGGTAAACAATCCCTAATCTGGTTCCTTGCCAGCTCTCCAATTTAATCTTGGGGAAGGAAATATTTCAATTTCACCTCCTGCAGCACTCATTAGCGATGCTTTATCTTAACAATAGATGCTTTTCCCGGAATGAGATATTTTTCAAGATGGCTTAGAGAGGCAATGATCATCATTAATATAGCCAGAGCAAGAACTATGCCCACTGTAGATTGTCACCCATTTCTCACTCACATTGAGCGGAAGTAGCAAGTTTAAATCAAGGAGAGAGAGAGAGAGAGAGAGAGGTGGACGACACAGTGGGAAGTTCCCAGAAAATGTTTAATGTAACACTGTGCAAATGAATGACAGAAAAAAGCAACTTAAATGCTGTACATTAATTTCTAATTAATTGAATTAATGCTGTACAATATTTGTTTATCTGAATGACTCTTTTCATATTGACTGATTGGTTTCATATTCATGTTTATGAATTTATATCTCACATTATTGTAGTTATTACATGCTTGATACATACTGTACATGTATCTCCAGGAGTCATGGAATGCTTTTTTAGAGGAGAGACCCACAGTCAAGTATATTATACACACTTAAGTATAAACATTAACACACAAGCACATACACACATGCTGCAGACATGTGCGCACATACAGCACACACACACACACACACACACACACACACACACACACACACACACACACACACACCCATACATACACACAGATGCACATTCCACATTCAAGCATACACTCAACACATTTACACACACACACACACACACACACACACACACACACACACACACACACACTCAGGGGTCTGTTCAGTTTTCTTAGAGCCTGCTCATCTCTGCTCACTTCTTGCTTGTCTTCCACATTAGTGCAAAAATGACTGGAGGGTTCTTAAGAGAAAAACATATCTCCAACAAACCCCCTCCTTTTACACAGATGTCACAAAGCAGAAGACCAGCCTCTAAACCTGGTGATTTAAAAGGACTTCAGAAGGTGAAATGTGTCTGTGGATGTAGACTACATTTGCTGTGCTTTCTTTCTTGTGTTGTGCTCCACAGAGAATGGTATTGACTGGACCACAGGACCAGACAAGACTGCAAAAAACGAAACCCCTTCAGTGAGAAGAGATATCTAGAGATAATAAGAGAGGTGACAAGAAAGAAAGATGGATTCTAGATTTCTTAGACTGGTACTCTTGGTATTCATCAGCTTCATCAAAAGAAGGATAAAAAGACCTGGTGGGGTTCTGTGTGGTGGAGCCTGTCAGAGATCCACTGACTGCTTTGGGGGAGAGTATTGAGAGTACAAACACATCCATGCCAGGGCCATCCACCTGCACTCTTAAACCGAATGTGTTGAAAACAACACAACTTGTGTTGTTTTTAACACATCTCTGTGTCCAGATAGGGACAACACAGTTTATGTTGTTTCCTTTTCTATATGTTACACAATATGTGTTGAAAAATACACAACTTGCATTGAAAACAACACAACTTGCGTTGTTTTTTTAAAAGGGGACAATACATAGGGGGCAGTCATGGCCTACTGGTTAGGGCTTCGGGCTTGTAACCAAAGGGTTGCCGGTTCGATCCCCGACCAGTAGGAACAGCTGAAGTGACCTTACCTAACCCCTCACTGTTCCCCGAGCGCCGCTGTAGCAGGCAGCTCACTGCTCCAGGTTAGTGTGTGCTTCACCTCACTGTGTGCTCTGTGTGTTCACTAATTCACAGATGGGATAAATGCAGAGACTAAATTCCTTGTATATGCAAGTATACTTGGCCTAGAAACCTGATTTACATTTTACATTCGTTTTAAGAGTGTGGTTTGTCAAGGTGACATTTTGCTGTTCCTGACAGCGTGTTGTGTGACTTTTTCCTATCAGTTAGGAAGTGTTACGATGCTACCTGAATATTACTTTTAACATTTTAATGTGTGTGTGTGTGTGTATTTGTGTGTGTGTATGTGTGGGTTTGTGTAAGTGTGTGTGTGTATGTGTGTGTGTGTAAGTGTGTGTGTGTGTTTGTGTGCAAGTGGCATTTATTTCAAACAGCCCTCAGGCAACTCTCACACTCCTAAGCAGCAGCTATTCCAGGTGAGGTCAGGCAGGTTGAGTTCACCCATCAGCAGTCAGTGATTGAGTCCTTTGGGGATCCACCACCACCACAACCTCCAGAGGCCCCATGATGTGACAGCACACTTTGGAGTGAGAGACCCCGCACCGAATCTCCCATCTCTCCCCCGAGGGGACACCTGCACTTGGCCAGTCCCTCGCTTCAGGTGGAGCCGTGGATGAGCTAGAACAACGGAGGACAGGCCTCACTATCTCCCTCTCTCTGACACACACACACACACACACAGGGGCGCAGGAGATATTTTGAAAGTGAGGGGGACCAAATTGTGAACACAAACCCATAGTGAGATCAGATTTCCCGATATCGGATCGCCACCTCTGGCCCACTTTCGACCATCATATTTTAAACTTGCCAGAATATTAAGATAATACCATTGATTGTTTTCAAAATATTTTTTGATTCAAATAGTCAAAACTGTGATATGAGCACAACGCCAGATCTGCCCTCAGACCAGCTTCTTGCTATGTGCAATTCTACTTTTATTTAATTTTTTTAGATTTATTTTACACTACTTGGGCCAATGGTAGAATACTCTAAAAGCAACATGATGTTGATATTTTATGAAGCCATGAATGAATCATCATGCCTATGATCCAAACATAGACTACATGATCAAATAGCCTAGTTAGGCCTACAGTACCTAAATTGTCTGGTATAAACCAAATCAACTCTCCACTATGTGTCTGCAGTTAATATTTATGCAATGTTAGAACATGTTGGCTTAACAAGTTACCAGTCCAGAACACACAGAAAATTGCAACAGAAAGTTGCCTTTATAATCAACTACTATTTGTTCCAACAGCATTTAAACAAAGCATTTATAAAATTGAAAAAAATATATATTACATAAGAAGTAAAATAAAATACTGTTACTGTAGTAACTGTACCACATTATCCCAAGCTTCAAAGAGCTCCCCATGTCTGTGACAGCAGACGTGACACCGCTAAATTCTCAGCTTGTTTATACCCCACACTGAACGCGTAAGAAAGGCCCATCACTCTGGGGTGTGGTAGCCTACTCTCTGGGATTTATGCACCAAGGTAACTGAAGTATCCAATTTGTGTCTTGAAATTATGTTTGAAATAAATGTCTTAGAACAAAAACTTTGGATAGGCCTATATACTTCTATTTTATAGTTAGGCTAGTGAAAACGAGTTGATCAGTAGGCTAGTTGAGTTTGTTGTCAATAAACATAACAGCTAATGTCATGTTGAGCAGGAGATAGGCTACCATAAATCCTCAAATTATGCCCGGGATTGATTCTATTTATAGCCGGACAAATAAAGGCAGGTTCCCATATTTGCCTATACCATACCAACAATTGCCATCAGTCCACCAGCACTAGAAGACATTGCTTCGATTTAAGTCAATGAAATAACACCTCTTCTTAATATGTTATTATATTGTTGGTTGGATTAATAAAGTCGTTTTCCTACCATGGGTCTCCAACACACGTTCTCAAGCTCATTGTCTTGCCGCCCCTTTCGAGCTAATTGCCAGAGGCTGAAGCCTACTACATTTAACGCAATTTTTGCGTGACTCAAGGCATAATTAAACAATAACTCAATTTAGGCTACTTGGCTACGCAAAAAGGTTTCTATTACAGCACAACCCCTATTCAATGAATGGCTGCCTTGTCTTGCAATAAATAGTGGTGGAAATCCCGACACTTTCCACTGCATGAAACATAACAGTGAACCATCAAATATCTCCCAGAGTTCAGTGCCCATCAGTCCCAACATTTAGCAATATAATCAAACAGTCCAAAAGTAAATTAGATCCCAAACCAAACCGAAAATTTTATGCTTTTGATGGCCTACCAGTATGCCGCTCCAAACGAAAAGCATCTCTAATGATGGTTGTTAGTAGACAAACTGGCTTCAGATATCCAACAGAGTGAATATAAGATTGTGCACTCTTACAGTACTGAAGATGGCTGTGGTTAGTAATGCGATGCTGTTAATGAGTTTTACAGTTAGCGCTGTTAGTTAGCGCAAGCCGCAAACCCTATAGGTTATTATTTATTTAGCGTATATAAGGCTTTTTTTCCCATGATGGACCACAGACACCTTTTATAGCGCTTGTTGAAACACCTTTTTGCCCAGTGCAGTTGTGTTCTGAGCTTGTTAAGGGTGTGAAGCCGGCTGGAACCAGCTGACCACTTCGGCATGAAGAGCTCTTGCTCAAGCAGAGGCAAATTGCCTGGGCATGTTCCCGCTGAGCAAAGCCGGATCAAAGTCCACATGGCCACACGCTGATTGACTGTGGAGGGCTGCACTTTGAAATTGTCAATGTGTCAAAGCATCTCCCTCCCAATTTCTCTCTCTCCCCTTTTTATCCTTCTTTCTTCTCATTTACCTCTCCCTGTTCTTCTCTCCCTTCATTCTCCTCCATCCTTCTCTTTCTCCCCATCTCTCTCTCTTTCAAACTGCTTTCTTCTCTCCCTCCATTTTTCTCCACTTCTCTCTCTCACTCTCCAGTTTATTTTTTCTCCTCTGTCCACCTCTCTCTGAGGTCTATATCTCCTCTCTTTCCATCTCTCTCTCCATCTCAATCTTTCTCTCTATTTTTGTTCCTGTCGTTCTCCCATTTCTTTCAAGTGCTCAGCTCAAGATGAGAGGTTTGGATTGAAGCTGGGACTTACAGTAATCCCCATTATTTTAGCATTGGAGGCTAGCATCAGCCTCTGGCGTGGATCTGAAGTGTTCTCATCACGTGAAAATATAATTGTCCAAAACAGTTGTCCAGTTGGGTGGTGTTCCCATTTATTGGCCATCCGTTTAGTTTGACATGCATCCCCCTCGTGCTGTGTTGCTGTGTTTATCGTAGTGTGCTGGCATTTGATACGGTCACAGTAAGAACCATATTTTACCTACCATCCACACCCAGTGCACTACGCCCCCAAGTGGCTAAAATAAGTAAAACCCAATTAACCCACTAATACTGTAATAATAGTGACAACAAAGGCTCCTACACTAGCCATGTTGAAATGGGCATTAAGAGCTCTGCCTGTGTCTGAAATCCCCTCGGCCTGAGAGAGAGGTGCCGGGCCCTGCTGGGCGCATTGATGTAAAACTTCCCCCATGTTGTTGATTTCATTTGAGTCCAGGCCCGGGGTCATCACAGGAAGCCCACCACTGGCGTGCTTGTTTAATGTATATGTTTCCATGACAACTGTGGGGTGGAGGGACAAGGGTAAAAAAGCAGCATTTGCCTGCTGTTTCGCTGCAAGATGTCTCCAAAGGAGTCCAACCCCACAGGTCTCAACAATGAGCTCAATCCATTACTATATTTTTTTCTATCAAACTGAGTAGAAATAAAATTCACACCCATGTCTTTGTAATGTCTAATTTGCTCAGCTAGGCTTCTAATTCTCAAAGGTACAATCGAAATGTTTAAGCAGTACACAGAGCATTACTTTCATCCAACCAATCCTACCAGGTTACATGGCTGCAAGTTTATGAGCATATTTCAGTCCAGAGATGAGGCACATTAACCTGACTGCAAAATGCATGACTTTTGTGAGTCTTTTGTGACTACAAAGACTCATTTCACTTGATCAGTCTCTTCAAACCCTCCTTCATCCAACTCAAGTAATCAGTCATTGAAAGTTAATGAATTCTCTGAATGTTTTAAGTCGAAAGGAGACAAAATACAGATTAGATGTCCTCTCCGCGATTCCCTCTCATATCGAGAGTCACTCTGAGCAAGTGCCTAACTCCAGCACTAAGGGCTCCCTATTCAAAGGCCTCTGGTATTGAGACAGAGAGACTGTCTGGCTGGCTGCCTGGTTCCAGACAGAGGGGAGATTTACGCTTTCATCGGCCCAAGCGCTCAGCCGTCTAGACCAAAGAGGAGAAGAGATTTCACCATCCCCCAGCTCCAGGTAATCTTCACAATGTGACAATAACTCTGCCCAGGAGGGCTAGTGGAGGACATGCTGGGGCTGGTGAGTGTGTGTGTGTTAAAAAGAGTGTGTGCGTGTGTGTGTGTGTGTGTGTGAGTGTGCGTGCGTGCGTGCATGTGTGTGTGTGTATGTTAAAAAGAGTGTGTGCATGTGTGTGTGTGTGTGTGTCTGTGTGTGTGCCTGTGTGTGTGTGTGTGCTTGGTGTGCAAGTGTGTGTGTGTGTGTGTGTGTGTGTGTGTGTGTGTGTGTGTGTGAAATCAATGGTATGGCTTGCGGTGAGTGTTTCTCTGCACCGGTACCCTGGCAGTGCCCCCAGTCCACTCTGCATTCTTCTGGACACGGGTGGATGGAAATGGAGCTGGGCCAGGTGCTCTCCTCCAGCCTCTCTCTCGCTCCCTTTCTCTCTCTCTCTCTCTCTCTCTCTCTCTCCCTCTCTCTCTCTCTCTCTCTCTCTCTCTCTCTCTCTCTCTCTCTTTCCAGGGGAGACGCTGAGAATTTCATGGGAGATTGCTTTGAGAGTCCTTTAGTGAAACAGACAATAAATAACACTCACAGAAAAATACACACATATACACTCAGAAACAGACCAAAAAATGCATGTTCAAAGAAAACACTGACACACACACACACACACACACACACACACACACACACACACACACACAGATGCAAAGTAATGCAAAAGCAAACATATATTTGTCAAATATTCCTTCCCTTCTACACACATTCTAGGGTTCCTTCAAAACACAACCACATATTGACAGCAGCTCTTTTGCAGGAGAGTTTCCACCAAATAAAAAACCTATTGCAAGGTACAGATATGACACTTTGAGTGACAGCTGTGGTATGAGATATGTCCTCATCCGGTGTGTCACACTTGTCTCTGAGCTCTCAAGGCGGCTTTACCAGGCAGCAGGAAGAGAGGAGAAGCGAGGAGAGGAGAGGAGATGAGAGAAGAAGCGAGGAGAGGAGAGGAGAGGAGAAGCAAGGAGAGGAGAGGAGAGGAGAGGAGAAACAAGGAGAGGAGAGGAGAAGCAAGGAGAGAAGAGGAGAGGAGAGGAGAGGAGAAACAAGGAGAGGAGAGGAGAAGCAAGGAGAGAAGAGGAGAGGACAGGAGAAGCAAGGAGAGGAGAGGAGAGGAGAGGAGAAACAAGGAGAGGAGAGGAGAGGAGAAGCAAGGAGAGAAGAGGAGAGGACAGGAGAAGCAAGGAGAGGAGAGGAGAGGAGAGGAGAAACAAGGAGAGGAGAGGAGAGGAGAGGAGAGGAGAAACAAGGAGAGGAGAGGAGAAGCAAGGAGAGAAGAGGAGAGGACAGGAGAAGCAAGGAGAGGAGAGGACGCATCCTCTGGGTCTGATAGCAGCAGTCCAGGTGATATGCTGTCTTTGTTTTACCTGTACAGCTCATGTTGGTATAATAACCTACACAGCCCTCTGTACCTCAAAATACATTGGTCACATACGTACCCGCATTTCCCTTCAATTTTCTCTCCTAATGCTCACCGCCTTTTCTGTTTTTATTTTATTTCTCCTTTCTGTGGCCAGGAAGGTCCCATTGAGATACAATATCTCTTCTGCCTGTATTGTCACCTCCAGGAGAACTTCACCTGATGCAACCTACGCAAGGGGGAATCATTTGACCCGGTATCACTTTCCTCTGATGTCTTCCTTTCAGGATTTTAGCCTGCTTCTTCTATGCTATTCTCATCCCAGGCCCCGGGGGGCGCTCTAGCTCCCCAGGGGGAGCCAGCTCCTGGCTGATGAGCTTAGCCTCCTGCGCTCTGACTCTGCGCTAGTTAAACAGAGAGCCATTCTCTTTGCTATTATGGGAATCGTTTCCTAATGAACCCTTGTTCCGCCGAGGACGTGATTAATACGAGACAGGATTATATTAGCTAAGCGCACAGAAAAGGGAATGAGAGAATGAGAGGGGGATGGAGAGAGGGGGGAGAAGGGGAGACCAAACTTTGTTTTAAATGAGTGCACACAATGGGATTAAATCAGAGGAAAGTGCATGCATACTGATTACCAGGCTGCAAGACCCACACTCTTACCTGCAGTGCAGGAGAACAGCGAAGCTAAGGTCAGTACTTGGGTTAGTATGGATAGCACTTGAATGATGCACACGTTTAGGGAGTCACTTTAGTGTGTGTGTGTGTGTGTGTGTGTGTGTGTGTGTGTGTGTGTGTGTGTGTGTGTGAGAGAGAGAGAGAGAGAGAGAGAGAGAGAGTAAATGAGTTTTAGTCTCTGCAGTCCTACAGTAAATGGTACCAGTGATGGAAGGCTTAGAACTTCTGTGCTGGAGGCAGTGTTGAGCCAATGGGAGATTTCAGAAATAACTTCAAGCAACACACAACATGATAACCGGTAGTTGAAAAGCATCCAAAGTGTCTCCAAGCAAGAGGGTTTGATATTTAAACATTCTATGGCTATATCTTGCCATGTGTTGATGCACGTACACATTGTATCTGTCACATAACAACACTACTAGAGACATTCACCAGTATGAGAACTCAGTGATATTAAAGCTATATTTACCATACCTATTGCAGTAAAACAACAATATGAGGTTGTGTTTTATTGCTAAAATCATCATGGTAGGAGTTTTATCTCTGATCAGTGTACCAGTTAGAATGTTATTTGTGATAATGTACATCTCATCCAGTAGTCTACTATTTAAAATACCTGGTCTTCTTCTGTTTAGTTTTTAACAATCAACAAGTCTTTCCTACAATATTATTACATGCTTATTACAACCATTACTACAATTATAATGACAGTTTAGCCGTTTATTGGTGTGTATTAATGTTTGCAAGTTTGTAATTACAACTCTTCTGCCTGAGGCTGAAAGCTCCTTAAAAATGATCAGAGACCTCTGACTGTGCCCAACAAAAACCTATTTGAAAGTGCTGTCAATTTCAGCAACATGCCATTTAATTCTTCCTGCCCAATTTTGATGTGAATAAATTGCCTCTCCAAACTGTGACTTTAGGAAGTAGGCTAGAGGGAATGAATAGAGAGCTACAAGTCCAGCATGGGTAGCAAGTCCCAGCAAGCTCCTCATCTCATGTTATACACAGTGCTATATATAGTAGAAGCACTCTGACCCTTGTGACACTGTCATCCCGACCTAATTCGCAGTGTCTCGCACTTCAGCAGGACCCAGCGAACAAGCGCAGGAAATGAGTCCACCGAGACCACTGCTGTGACCATCATCTGACTCATACCTTCCTCTGCAGCTACAGGGGCTTTATTAAAAGCCCCGTCATATCCACCCCTTAGAGGCACATGGGGCAAGAAGCCTCATACCCCATAGTCGGGTCGAGGGAGGGCAAATCACAGCAGTTACTCTTGGTTACTCAGTCTGAATGGCTGTGTTTGTGGTTGTGTGAAGACTTGTTTATGCAACAGGTAGTATTAAGCTAATGGTAAGAAGTAAGTAAGTAAGGAATTGAAATATATAGCACATTTACATACAAAGTACTTCACAATGTAAGAAAAGACAGAGTTTATAATATTAGTACCTTCCCACAGAGACAGAGACACAGATATAATACAGATAGGATCTCCATCCACAGTTCCCACAAGCTCAATGGCTGTTGAATGCAAGTGGGAAGAGATGGGTTTTTTAGTAAGGATTTCAAAACAGTCGCAGTATCTGCTGGCCAGGCCATGAGATTAGTGGAAGAGTGTTAAGAGCTGCAGTATTTCTCGTAAATGTCTTAGGTGTCTGTGCCTGTTTGTCACCTGCCTCTATTGCTAATCTCTTTAATAGCCTTTCAATGTGTCCATGGAGCCGATAGCCCCTATAGCTGCTCAGGCAGGCCGAGGAAGGGCATCATCCCAGCATTAGTGATGGGATCTGGAAAAACTCATCACATGGTGAAAGCAAAAATCCTTGATTTCTGCTCCGTTTCAACCCTCTCTGGTGAAAATTCACCAACTTAAGATTCTGATACCATCCTAGTCTCCTGGGTATACCGTCCCCTAGCAACATCCTGCATACCACCCTTGCAAAATCCTGGATGTTGTTAGGATGGTATCAGAATCATATTTATATTTACCATCACATTTACTCCAATCTACAGTCTGAGAAGACATGTTTATTCTACAGGCAGCCTTCAGCCAAAGGACATATTGAGACCCTAATTGTCTGAAAAGAGTTCAGACTGTTTTGTCTGGCAGCACAGCATCACCAGCTCGTAGACCTGTATACACATCTCTCCACTAACCCCATAGTCTAAATGCTAACAGCATTTGGTTTGTGTTTTGCTTCTTTCTTCGTCTCCCTGCTTTGGCTCGTCTTTCTCTTGGTGCTTCAGCGTTTCAGTATCTGCCCTCTGACATCCATCCAGAGAAGTGGGACTCTAGGGAGTCCTCCAACTCGTCAGGCAGGACGACGGAGGGCAGGAGATGGGCAGGAGGGTGGAGGGCGGGGCGGGGGAGGGGGGGGGGTGGCAGGCGATGCTGGAGCGCGCTGAGAGGCCACTCCACCGGGTCGTCCGCGGCTGATTACCGCCGAGATGCGAGCGGTAGGAGCTAATGACAGGCACCCGGGGAGGGCGGCAGATGGTCCTGTCGTCCCGGACGCCACGGGGGCTCCCTGGCAACGGCTGCCGTGGAAACATACAGCATACTCTGCGAGTCATCGGCAACACGGCCCACCCCTTTGACCTCTGTGCAGTGACAGAGTCAGGGAGAGGGAAAGCAGTCACATGCCCAATGATGTCACTGCCACTTTTTATGTCTAATTTTATTACCGTACCAATGTGTATAAATGGTGTTAATGGTATTAATTAAATTGGCCTTGCTTTGCCTCAGTTAGCAGGTCTCTAATGGGTATTTTTGTAAGAATAACATTAGTATTCATCGAATTATATATTTTTTACTTCTCATTTCCACATTACTCTAGCATTTGCTTTCATGCAGGGTCGTTTAGTCACATAAAGGTGTTCATTCATTCTTTAGTGTGGTGTGTGTGTGTGTGTGTGTCTCTGTGTGTGTGTGTGTGTGTGTGTGTCTGTGTGTGTGTGTGTGTGTGTGTGTGTGTGTGTGTGTTAGGTCCTTGAACTGAAGCTAAGATCGGAAAGTCAGAGAAGTGGCGATGAATAGAACAAACATGAATTCAAGACTGTTGCATTAAAGGGAAGAGAAGTTAAATAAAGCTGCCTGCAGGCTTTGCATAATGTCACTGTTTCACAATTGCATTAGATGGTCAAGCATACTGAACCGTATCTCCACTGGTTTTGTCCTTTCATCCAGAGAAGTAGGCCTTAGTTCTGCTGTCTCCATCCAACAACTGCATGGTCGCCCACAAGTTTCTCTGGACTGGACCACAGACTGTGCACGGGTCTATACTGAGCTTGCATTATTTCCTCTTGAATGACTTTGTGTAGGTTCTTAGAGGATTAAATTGTCAAATTATGGATTAGGAGCAAACCAAGAAAAAAAACAGAATTAAAAAACAAGAATTAGTTAGATGACTTTTTTAGTTGAACATTTATCTCAGTAATAGCAATTTTGATTACAATTGCATTTCGTCTTAACTTATTCATAAAATACACTATACAGCAACTTAAACGCACAGTCAGGATTACCATTGACAACTAAATGACATTGTCATATGCACCATTGCTTCTTGTTATCATTTGTGAGATCTGTGACACCCACACCCTCTTAAGAACGGACGCATCAAATCTGACGAGAGGCTCTGTCCGCACTGAGGAGGTCTGGGAGGGAGATGGACCACGGGTGTGTGTGTGTGTGCGCGCGCGTGTGTGTGTGTGTGTGTGTGTGTGTGTGTGTGTGTGTGTGGGGGGGGGGGGGTTTGGGAGACAGAGAGAGAGAGATAGAGAGAGAGAGATAGTATGTGTGTATGAGAGAGAGAGAGACAGCGAGAGAGAGAGCGTCTGTGTGTGTATGCATGTGTGTGTGAGTGTGTGTGTGCATATGTGTGTGTTTGAAGCGGTTTGTCTCCGAGCCCAAGATAGCACACAGCAGAATGATGCATTATGGGTCTGGTAATGAACTGCCAACAATGATGAGGGTGATTATGGCTGCGATTATCCATGCTCTTTATTCTATGCGCAATGTCAAACAAAAATGGTGCCTTGATGGCCGGATGAAAATGTTTCATTTCACAGCAAAACAAAGTTTTTAATGGCTCTCTGAAGGCCTCTGGCCTCTTTAGACATCATGTGCAGTTATTTCTTACTGTGAGCAAAATGAACGGACACACACACACACACACACACAGAGAGAGAGAGAGAGAGAGAGAGAGAGAGAGAGAGAGAGAGAGAGAGAGAGACGCACGTACACACCCACACACAGAAAGAGAGAGAGAGCGAGAGAGAGAGAGAGAGACAGACACACACACACAGACACACACACACACACACACACACACACACAGATTATACACCAACACAATGAGGGATACAAGCCCCATTACTGCACAGTGGAGGAGTCATTTGTTGCTTCTCGAACACTTTTGGCTCAGAGTATCCAAAACAGCATTGCATTTTGGGCTGGCGTCCAGCACATCCAATTTGAAACACTTGAAAATGCAATCAGTGGGCAGAGCCTGGCTTCCATGGTATGGACCGCTTGCATGTGCACGCCTATGCAAACAAGAGGGGCCATTTTCTGCACCACACACACACACACACACACACAAACACACAAGCTAAAAATATACTATCGGTACTAGAGAGCTTCCATATTTATCACTTAGTGCCTCTGCTTGCCCCATTTTGCTTTCTAATTAAGTACTTTTCCTCCTACCCTTAACTTTGTCGAGGGGAACAGGTCGTGACAACTGGCAATTAGTATGAGGAAGCCCCCCTGTAAACACACCAAGTTTAATTTATTATGTTTAAAAATACCAATTAAGCGTCACACACAATGAACCCTGTCTAGTCTAAACGTAACAGTCCACATGGAATACAAAATTAAACACACACACACACACACACACACACTCTGTCCTTCTGATGCTTAGTCTTCCTTTGTGTGCATGACTTCAAGAGACTTCAAATACATTGTATGGTCAAACAAAGAACTCAACTCTCAGCGTAATGGTAATTATTTACATATTGATTGATTACATATATTATTGAGCTTCCAAG
>NC_055977.1:27311544-27336544 GCF_018492685.1 Alosa sapidissima
CATGTGATGAATCTTAATAGTCCCTACCCTACCCTATTTCTTGCGTCATGATTTGCCCCTAGCACCCTGACTAAGCAGCTACCGCATGCATTTGTGCCCCTGGCCACCTGAGTATGGATGCGTCATTGGTGATCTTGTTGTTTTGGCATAGCAGGCGGTGTCTCGCTAATCTAATCTATCTGAAATGAACCATAAACCAGAGGGACCGTCCATAACGTGGGTGGTTAGAACAACAGAGCCTGGCCCAAACAAGCCTGGGGACGAGGGAGGGAGAGACCACTGACACTGAGCGTTCGAGCATCCAATTTTCAATTGAATGCTGTTCTTTTGGAAAATGACTAAGCTGAAAAGGCAAGTCACCCAGCGCAGAAAGATCACAGAAACTACGGCGGATCAACAATCAGTCCGTCGTCAAGAGGCTGGGAAGAAGAGAGAGAAGTGGCATGGTAGAGAGAAAAGGAATAGTTATGAAAGAGTGAAATAATTATGACGGGAGAGAGAAAACTAGTGATGGGGACGAGACCGCCTATGCCGAGTCCGAGTCAAGACCGAGTCTTTGAAGGGTCGAGACCGAGTCGAGACCGAGTCCGTTGGTTTTCAAATACAGTCGAGTCCGAGTCAAGACCGAGTCTTTGAGGAAGCAAGTCCGAGTCGAGACCGAGTCCTTTAGGAGTCGAGACCGAGTCGAGACCAAGACCATAAAAACATGTCAGTTTTCATATGATTTAATATCATCCCAATTAATAATCAACAGTTAGGCCCAGGCTTGGAATTTCACCATTTTAGGGGCAAGGCCACTTGGCCTTCAGTTGGGCATATTTGGTGGGGGGCACAAAGGCCACATGTCAGGGCACCAAGGCCAAAGTTAACTATACAGTAGTAGGCTATAAAAATAATCAAAGTTGTATTTAGCCTATTCACAGCAGTAGACCTGAATCACTGTATGAGACATTACAAAAACATGAAACATGACATATTACATAGAAAATCATCTGATCATCTAATATTTAGATGTCTAGGCTATATTTAATATTTATATTTATTTTATATTTGGCCTGTTATGGAATCATGTATTGAACAATTTAAGCACAGCTCAGCTTTAAGAAACTGATGCAACCTTGATGCATGCTTAGCATTTGTTGATCATTAAGACTCCTTTCACAAACTCTTACTCAGCTGTATATCCTCTGATTTTAATATTTACCTATATCTAGGCAATATTTGTAACATTTATTTTGTATTTGGCCTGTTATGAAATCATGAAGAACGATTTAAACACATTTTGAAACCTAAAGACCAAAGTTGGAGACATGAATGTAGACCTTGCTGCAGATTACATTTTTAATTTAACCGGAATACTCTGGAACGGCTTACTGTACAGGGGACTGCTTTACACCTTTGTGTTCGGTAAGGTCTGCTGTTTATTCTGATATATGGTTTGTCGCGAACCGTTCGCGAACGCGAACCGTTCACCACAGCAATTAGCGGCTAACATTGTTTAAAAGCTGAGAAAAAGTTCTTTCATGTGATGTGATACATGTGCCTGTGTGATGAGTAGGCTTAGCGATTGCGAGTATTTCAACTGAGAAGAATGGGTGAATTTGGACGCACTTTCTGTCTTGCCATGCGCTGTCATTTTCTCCACTGTGTAAAACTGAATTAGTTTGCGCTGTGATGCTAAGATTATTTTGACAGGCTATAGGCTAAATAAAAATCGCTATTAAACGGACGCAAAGCAGAATATTGAAAGAAGGGGGCACCAAGGCCAACAAGGGGCAAAGACGGCCGCCGTGAAATTTCATTTTGATTTTTTGATATGAACATAAACATTTTTTTGATATGAACATAAAAAATGCGTTGGTCTCGAGGACTCGGTCTGAAATTACGAGTCCTTCTCCTCCCACTGTGGTCCGAGACCGAGTCAAGACCGAGTCTTTGAAGGAACAAGTCCGAGTCGAGTCCGAGAAAGCAGAAATCGGTCTCGAGACCGGACTCGAGTCCGAGACCGGACTCGAGTACTACATCACTGGAGAAAACGCAGGAGGGAAAAAGGGAAAAGAGAGAAATATATATATGGATTTATTAAATAGGACATAGAGAGAGAGAGAGAGAACAGAGAGCAGAGAGAGAGAGCAGAGAGAGAGAGAGAGAGAACAGAGAGCAGAGAGAACAGAGAGCAGAGAGAGAGAACAGAGAGAGAGAGACCAGAGGTATGTGGCTTTGTAAATGGAAGTGAGAAAGACAGATTCATGATACAGCAGAGAGAGAGAGAGAATGAGAGAAAGAGAGAACAAGAGAGGGAGAGAGAGAACTAGACAGATTGATTCAGCCTGAAATGGCAAGTGAGCGAATGAGAGGGAGAGCGATACAGAGAGAGAGGGGAGGGGGGTCAGATGAGTGAAGGAGGAAGACAGAGTGCCGTGTTAATGGACAGCAGCGGATGCAAATGGTGTGAAAGGTGTGAAGAGGCGGCCTGCCATGGGTCATCCTCATTAAGGACACCGACTCTCTAATCATCCCGCCTCTGTTAAACTAATTTGTCTCCTCAGCCATTCTCCCTCTTACTCTCTCTTTCTCTCTCTTTCCCACACTCTCACTCTTTCTCTTTTTTTCTCTCCCTCATTTCCCTTCTGTCCAGCACCCTCACCCCCTCCCTGGCTACCTTTCCCTCACTCTCACTCCTCTCCCCTTCTCTCTTCCCTCTCTTTACCTCTCTTTCGTTTGCTCTCCCACACTTTTGCTCCCCCTTTCTTTCTCTCCTCCACTCCCTCCCTTCCTCTCTTTCTCTAGCTTCCAGACCTCCAAAAGTCCCTCTTCTCTCAACTCCTCTCTCTTTCTCTCTCTCTCTCTCTCTGCTCAGTCTATCCTTACTGTCCCCTGAATGTCTGTACGTGGGACTGCTTACACATTACGGTCTCAGCGATCTCCGCTGGTTGTTTGTCTGTAGTCCAACACTATAGCTGGTTTACTTCAATTGACTAAATCACAGATGATAAATGGCCCAATCACGTCCATGCAAACGCAGAGAATATATCAGTGTCAGGCACTCATAATAGCTGAGCACCTGGTCTTCACAGTGATGGATATTATTTCCCACGTTAGCGTACTGGTTAATATCCACAGCGCTACATTTGTGTCTACCTTGCAGCTTATGAACTGTTGTAGGCTATAATCCAAGGTGAAACTTGAGATATTATTGTTGCTACTGTTTTTGGCTGTGTTGACATAGCTGCTAATTCCTTGGGTTGTGCCATTGCACTCTTTATAGTGCTATAAGCAGAAGAAGCAGTTCTGGCTCACTGTCTTCTCCATGGGTTCAATTCCCACCTCCATTAAATCAGTCCCCTGACCTAACGAAATAGAAAATGACAGCTGGACATCGATGCATCAGCTAGCCAGGACGCTCCCTTTGGTCTGCAATGGAAGGACTAAAGGCCATGAATATATTCACAAGGAAGATAGGCCAGGTGAAATGTCAATGCAAAATCTATAGCTACTTAGCCTTAATAGACACCCAAGGTCCTGTGCCATTTCCAGCTATATTAAAACCACTCTCTCCTCCTGGCTCACTCCTCCTCTGTCCTCCCTCCCTCCCTCCCTCCTCTGTCTCTCTCTTTTCATGTATGTGTATGCATGTACTGTACTTTCAAAAGTGTACAAGCTTTTGATTAAAATAGGGCCTCTACTCTTGTGTAATCTTAGAGTGGCTTCGACAAAATGTAGATTGTATGGTTGCAACACATAATTGGATAGTGTTTATCGCCACAGACAGCAATGTTCTCAGGGCACATCTAGAAGTTTTCTTAAAATCAGCATCAGCACACCAAGTGAGAGCAAACTTTGCCAAGGTAAAGAAGGGGGGGGCGTGGGATATCATGATGGATCACTGCGGCTCAGCCTACCTGTCTTGATGTCGCAAGTGACACGCCACTCACTCATGTCAGTGTTTACGAGTGCTTTGGAAAGCTTCGCTTTATTGGCTCTTCGCCAGTTGTGCGATTGCATTACATTCCATTTGCATTCCAACTCCGTACAAATTCGCCGGCTTGTTCGCTCGGGCTTCGGCGATATGAATGTTGCTGCATTTACAGCAAACGGTAAACATCATTATGCAAATGAGGAAGAAATGACACATCTCCGAGATGCACGTGCTGCCCTGTACTGCGCTGTGCTGCGCCAAGCCGTGCTGCGGCAAGATGTGCTGCGCCAAGCCGTGCTGCGCCAAGCTGTGCTGCGCCAAGCCGTGCCGTAACCAGGGGGGGGTGGGAGCCGTGCTGTACTGTACCCAGGGGTGGGGGGGGGGGGTTGGGAGAGCCGTGCCGTACCCAGGGGTGGGGGGGGGTTGGGAGAGACGTGCCGTACCCAGGGGTGGGGGTGGGTGTTGGGAGAGACATGCCGTACCCAGGGGTGGGGGTGGGTGTTGGGAGAGACGTGCCGTACCCAGGGGTGGGGGTGGGTGTTGGGAGAGACATGCCGTACCCAGGGGTGGGGGTGGGTGTTGGGAGAGACGTGCCGTACCTAGGGGTGGGGGTGGGTGGCATGGGAGAGCAGTCAGACAGGGTGGTGGGGCCGTGTGAAAAATGCCCAATATGGAAACGCATGCACACTTCTTAAACGTCATTATAGTTACATTAAGAGGCAAGGGACACACAGGCACACACACACGCGCGCGCGCGCGCGCACACACACACACACACACACACACACACACTCACACACACACACATATAAGAGCTGTTGAAATGAGTGGAAGGATGCCAGCCTGATAAGCTTGTGAGATTTAAATCCTTTTTCTCTCTCTGTCTCTCTCTCCCTCTCTCTCTCTCTCTCTCTCTCTGCTCCTACACCCTTGGAGAGCAACCATGAGAATCAGCTCTTGAGGAAATATACACCATTCTTTAATCACAGCATTCATGGAGAAATCTGCAGCTAATTGGCTTTACATTTTTACGCTAATTGGCATTTATACGGCTTGAAGTGACATGATCTTGCAGGACACAGCATGCGCACGCGCATGTGTGTGTGTGTGTGTTTGTGTTTGTGTTGTGTGTGTGTGTGTGTGTGTGTGTGTGTGTGTGTGTGTGTGTGTGTGTGTGTGTGTGTGTGTGTGTGTGTGTGTGTGTGACAGTGTTGGAAAATGGGGTGGGAAGGGCAGTGATTACCTCTTCCACTCATGACACTCTGTTGAATAAATGCCAGATTAGTGAACAGAAATTACATCGTCCATCCATGCACACAATTTTTTCCATGGAAGTGAAGAAATATTTTCTTTTAAAAGGTCAAAGTAATCACACCCTTCCTACAGATTAGCTGCGTCTGAACCAGACTTTGTCCAATTACGGCTCAGTTATGGCTTGGTTATGGCTCGGAACCAGAGCATATCGAATAACAACCCGGATCATTCTAAAGTTATCTACTGCCTTAAAAACTCCATAAAGACCATGCGGAGCATTAGAGCGTGTTTGTAGCCAAATAGGATTATTTCTAGAGACTGGAATTATATACTGTCTCAAATTATACAAGGATAACAGATACAGATTCCCGAATGGACAAGTCATTCATATGTGATGGGATATAACCTCTCATGTGGGATATGACAAATAAAATAAATTAAAGCGACATTAATAAATTCTAGCCAGTGATCACTCTGTCTGTCACTCTCTGAGTGCTTATGGTCCCAAGTGAGAAAGAATGGGTAGTTAATAATTTACTTACAGAACTGACATTTAGCCTGTGTGATATATTTATATCATATTTAATAATGAAGTATGCATGTGTGCATATGAATAGAAGTAACCAGGAACTTTAGGAGTTTATCTAAATTACATTTATTTGCACACACACACACACACACACATATGCTGTACGTGCACACACACACACACACACACACACACACACACACACACACACACACACACACACACATATACTGTACGTGCACACACACACACACACACACACACACGCACACACACACACACACACACACACACACGCACACACACACACACACCCCACAGGCTATGTAATTTGCTTTTCTCCCTCTTGTTTGTAAGTGTGCATGTGGAATGAGCTGTGTAGGAAATTCTCTATGTTCCACACGCATGAAGGCAAATCAATCGGGGCTGAATCAATTGACTTGTATTGCAATTTGTGCTCAGGGCCGAGCCCCAGCAGACTTTAATGCGCTCTGTGTTTCACCGCTAGTTTACATTTATATGAAGTTATTCAAAACGCTGTTTTATCAGGACCAATGGCTACATTCCATTAGTGTGAACAGGAAGTTAAATGAATTTGGTGTTGCTAGCTCCATTCTACACACCAAATGTACTGTAGCTGACTACCCACCCTCACCCCACCCACTCCGAGTAGAATAAAACATTCCGGCTAAGAAAGCGTGCTTATGCTTCGTGTGGATGTGTCTCACGCCCATTTACAATGCAGGAGCACAATTCCTGCTTGTGCTTCATACCTGACTAATGGCGTAGCTTCAGGTAAATGGGCATTAGCCTGTGGAGCCCCAGCTGTTCCGAGCCAAAAGCATGACAGTCTCAAAATGATTTACACTCTAAAATGTGTCTGGGACCGGCTCGATATTTCAGTCGTAATGACTAGATGTTCCACACCTGTCCCAAACAGAAATGTCCATTTGAGTGTCTTGTTAGTTGTAAGTGTGTCTGTATTTTTCACAGCTGGTGTTGTCTTTTATGCGTTCAGTTCTGTTTTGTGTGTGTGTGTGTATGTGCATGTGTGTGTGTGTGTGTGTGTGTCTGTGTGTGTGTGTGTTGCAAGTGTAGTTCTGATTTAGTTAAGACTGGGATATGACAGAGATAGAGGGCCCAGGCTCATTAGTGTGTGTTTGTGATCTTTGCAATATGAATATCTGACAAAAGGCCATGCCGCCAGCAGGCTTAGTCTGATTTCTGAGGTATACGCTGTTGAAAACCATTGCTACTTTACATCAAAGTGTGCCTAAATTCTGCTCACTGCTTTGTAAAGCCAGTGAACACACACACACACACACACACACACACACACACACACACACACACACACACACACACATACAAAGAAAATTTATTTTCATGATTGTTGATGCTTTGGGCCAAATATGTTGTCTGTGAACACTAATATTTTACTGCAGTACATGTATATTCATTCATTCAAGCCCTGAGTGGTCAGTTATTTTAAAATAACGGCAAGCCACCCGGTCTAAGCATGTTTGGAAAACAGCCACTGCAAGACAAGGATGTAAATGCACTGCTTGCCACATAGCATGGATACAGAGGCCCTCGTGCCAAACTACTGGAATAGATAGATAGATAGATAGATAGATACAGTAGATAGATAGATAGATAGATAGATAGATAGATAGATAGATAGATACTTTATTGATCCAGGGGTGGGGGTGGGTGGCATGGGAGAGCAGTCAGACAGGGTGGTGGGGCCGTGTGAAAAATGCCCAATATGGAAACGCATGCACACTTCTTAAACGTCATTATAGTTACATTAAGAGGCAAGGGACACACAGGCACACACACACACGCGCGCACACACACACACACACTCACACACACACACATATAAGAGCTATTGAAATGAGTGGAAGGATGCCAGCCTGATAAGCTTGTGAGATTTAAATCCTTAGATAGATACTTTATTGATCCCTAGGGAAAATTCAAGGTCACAGTAGCATACAGACATTCACAAACACATTCACTAACAGCAGAAAAAGTAATTAAATATAATGACGCTAGCTAAATGCATAACCGTTTAATTAAATGTGGTCAACAATGACCTGGAACAGTTCTGGCTCTTCAGTTTAGTCAAGCTCAGGTTAATGTCTTGCTTCAATCTTTGATTGCAAATAAATTAGTCCAAGTGTGAAAAGCCACTGGACAAATTCCTGAAAATTCATGAAGCATATTCCAAGGGAAAATAAATTAGCCTATTTTGCATCTGTCATAAAAGTACAGCTTATTTGGGTCACCCATCGTCTCACAATTTAGGTGACTTATGCTACTCACATTGCAATTGATCTGGTCAGCAGTGATGTGCCAGATGGCCATAATGGCTCCGAGGTGGTGGTTGTCCAGTGGGATCTGGACTTGCGAGTGTCAGAACGTCGTGGGTTTGATCCCACCAATACCATGCTCCTCAGGGACTTTTTGGGACAAGTTGTTCCTGGGGGACTCGCACTGTGCTCAGGACTGTAAATCGCTCTGGATAAGAGTGTCAGCTGAACGCATAAAATAACTCCAATAATAAATATAATAAAACATAAAGAAAGAAAGAAATGTTTGAAACATCAGATCTGAAAAAAATCTGAATGCTAGGAGTCAAACACATGCAGACAATCAATGTAGGACTTCATTACTCCATGGATGAGTTTTCACAGTGTCTCCCTACTGTGTGGCAGAAAGCAATCATAAATTGGCTATTAGGTTGTCACTCCGACTGGCCACTTAATTTGTGAGTGATGTGATGTTGTAACATGTTGACATACTGTCGCCATCTCATTCAGTAAGAGCACGGGTTCTTGGTCTGAGTATAGCCAAGCATTGTTGTGTTTGTCATTTTCTGGTGTTAGATGGGAGATCAAAGAGGTGCCTATTGTCCCCTTTGGTTAGTCAGTGCTGTGATCCATCCTTCCACCCGTCTGAGAAGATAACTGGGTCTCTGAGGCCTTTGTGTCTAGTCTCCTCCACGAAATGGAAAATGTCACGAAGCCACTGAAGTCCGCAAGCCAATCAGGGTCCTGCTAGGGATGATGAATGGTAATTTGGAACCAAATTTGATCTGGAAATAAAAATAAATATGAAAAAGGGGAGACGTGGCGCAACCCCAATCTGAGTGTGAATGTCAGAGAGACATTCATGCAGGAACAGACTGAGACTCAACCTTTCTTATGAGGTCCAGTGCTACATGGTATCTAGTTTTGCTGTTTTGCTGAAGATCCTACATATTAAAAGCCACTAGGTGCCAAACTGGCTCAGAAATAAGGACAGGTTGGTGGCCAGGTTTCAGATTTGTGCACATGCACATGCACACACACACATGTAAACACACACACACACACACATACACACACCCACACACATACACAGATGACAGAGGTACAGCCAGACAACAACACATTAGTGCATCGTTTCCCAACCCATGTGGGGTCGCCTGAAATTCAAATGGGGTCAGCTGAAATGTTGGGTATCTTATAATTGACCAGGGGGGTATTCCAAGTACGTGGTTTAGTGACAAACCTGGGTATGTTAACTCAGAGTAAGTGGTAAACCTCCTACAACAAGAGCCTTATGGCATTTTTGTGTTAGCCATACAGCTCTTCTATTAGGGGGTTTACCACTTACTCGGAGTTAACTTACCCAGGTTTGTCACTAAACCACATACAGTACTTGGAATACCCTCAGTACATTACATACACAAATTAAGTAAAAAAAAAAAAGAAAACCCCCATGATATCCAAGTTAAGTAACTGATCGGCTCCTTCATTACAATCTAGCTACTGTATGCAAAAAAAGCATCCCACATGAGATCAAGATTATAGGGTAATAATGCTTGATCAACATTTCAAACAAAGTAGCAAAACAACCAGGCGAGTTTGTTAAACAAACGAATTAGCTTCCTTTTAACTTTCTCTCAGACATTTGGGGAAAATACCGCTCTGAACTGGATGTTACAGCAGAGATGAGATGAGCTCTCACAGCATGTAAATGATTGGGGTCGCCAACGCTTTGTGACATTAAAATAGGGTCACCTGTCAAAAAAGGTTGGGAACCCCTGCATTAGTGACATGCAGTATAATATGTCAATTGCAAATCACAATGCATTTCGGTACACTGCAAATCACATTGCAAGACGATGGATGTATTGTATGTCACCAGTTGAGCATTAAGTGGTGTATCCCACACAACTTGAGATCAGACAGCAATGCCATCAAATCTGCACTTGCAATTCATTAGCACGCGTCTGTGCCATGAAGATGCAGTGCCTGTCAAAGTCCCATAGCACCCTACACACACTCATAAACACACATGCATTCACGCACACACACACACACACACACACACACACACACACACACACTCACATACACACACACACACAGGGAGAGAGAGAGAGAGAGAGAGTGCGTGTGTGTGTGTGTGTGTGTTGCGGGGGCCACTCTGCCTTGAAGGCTGCGAGCATGATGAATGCCTGTCTGGCAGGCCCACTGTGATAAATGGGGAATGACTCTATGCTAATGCCCTCATTGTTTTAAGCCTGCCGCCCTCCCTAAGTTATGGCATTATGAAACCCCCATGCCCACCCCCAGCCTCCCTTTACTGCAATCTCATCAATTTGTCATGCCACAGAAAGTTTAAAGTCAGAAATTAAAAAGTAAAATGGGAGTGGAAGTCGGTTAATGTGTGTGTGTGTGTGTGTGTGTGTGTGTGTGTGTGTGTGTGTGTGTGTGTGTGTGTGTGTGTGTGTGTGTGTGTGTCTGTGTGTGTGTGTGTGTGTGTGTACATGTGTGTGTGTACGTGTGTGTGTGTGTACACATGTGTTTACATGTTTGTGTGTGTGTGTGTTTTAGGGTTTGGGCGTGACAGAAGGGAAACGCAAATGAATTTTTCCACTGCCAGCCGTTAATATTGCTGAGTCGTTCTGATATGCACAAAACAACGCACCCGTGTCGGACTGTCTTTGTGTCAAGTGGTTTTTTGGCGCTCGCTCATGTGGAAATTGTTTGTTTATTCATAGCATGTAAAGAGCCAAGAGCCGCCTTGATGGGCCTGGCTTGCACTGAGGGCAGATTCTAAAATCTAAGCCCGCACGTCTGGGCCAGCTCTGACAGTGGCCCAACACACTTAAACCTTTATGCCACGGCAGGCATTTATGTTGACATTTAACAAACACTTTAAGGCAGTAAACTAGAGTAAGCGCATTACGTATTGCGCAGAATAAGTTAAGGACAAGGCTGATGCGAGTAAACTAGATGAATTTATGACCCATGGCATATTAGCACACAGTTTCACCTAATGACCTATTCAAATATCACTTCATTTCCCCTTGCCAAGTCATGCCGAAATGTTTATTTGAATTTGCGGGGTGGGGGGGACAATGCACTTTTTTTCCCCCTCCATCCAAGTCCATCCAAAATAAAATTGCCTCAGCTGAAATAAATTCAAATCTTACGCCACGGACACAGGCAGAAAAAGTGAGACCCAATTACCCCAAATAAGCAAAGGCGTAATCATACACCCCCCATTCTCTCGTTCTTTATTTGCATACAGTAATGAACAGCACTTGTTCAACAGTGCTTTAATGTGAGCAGTCCCCTCGCACGTTCATTACTCTCAGCAATGTTTACACTCATTAAACTCAGTTGGACATCCCAGCCCTTCCAGTCAGGCTTTCGGTTGTGTGGATGGATTTGTTGTTGTTAGGAGGTGGGGAAACAAAGGTTGTTTTTTTTGTTTTTGTTTTTTTGCTGTGAAGAAGTCAGGGTTTTGTTAGGAAGTAGCCAATCAGGGTGTTTGTTGTTAGGAGGTGGCCAATCAGGATGTGTACAGGTTTTAAGGGGCTTCTGGGAAGCCTCCCATAGGGCTACGAAACTCTTGCTAGCAGGTTTGGCTGGGCAGTGTGTGTGGAAGCATTGGGGTGGTGGAAGGGGCCGCATTGGTCCCATCAGTGCCTGAGGGGTCATCCATCAGCGCTGTCATTCACAGCTCTCTGCAGTGCAGTTGGGGTTCCCTATCCCACCTCATCACTCCCCGGTGCTCACTATTAGCACAATTGATCTCCGTAGCCATCTGCACCACACAGCTCCCGTGCTGCCCACACCGCCCCTCTCTGAAGCTGCCTCTGATGCTCTGACCTCTGCAGGGGGATTGCAGCAACTCGATGGCGCATCTGTGTGTGTGTGTGTCTCTCTCTCTCTCTCTCTCTCTCTCTGTATGTGTGTGTGTGTGTGTGTGTGTGTGTTCGTGTGTGTCTCTGTGTGTGTGTGTGTGTGTGTGTGTGTGTGTGTGTGTGTGTGTATGTGTGTGTGTGTATGCTTGTCACAGCCACTATTTCTGGCGGTGTATGAGAAAGTGTGTGAGAGGCCTTCACCTCCCTTCAGTATGTGTGCATGTGTGTAGGTGTGCATGTGTGTGTGTGTGTGTGTGTGTGTCTGTGTGTGTGTGTGTGTGTGTGTGTGTGTTTGAACATGCCTGTGCGCATCCATGCAATGAATTGTCAGCCGAGGTGACACCGCGTCTCATCCCTGCCCGTTTGGGAGGATGATAGCTCATAGCAGGCTGTCCATTTCCATCCAAAATGCTGCAGTGTATGGGTCTGTATGGGAAAATGCATCGGTCACGCACATGAGAAACACTTTCCAGCGTGAGAAAACGGATTCAGACCTCGCCTAACCTTGCCCCTGCATATTTGCATGAGAAACAGAAAAGGGCATATTCAATAGATTTGCGTATAGATTTGGGGATTGTAAAGGGTTTAGCTCCCATACATTGACAGATTACAGGAAAATTCCGGTGTGATTTGAGGTATGCAGACTTTGTTAAGGACTTTCTTTGGTTGGTGTTCTTGGTGCGGATAATTCATTCTTTTATTTCTTGCAACATTAAGATGAACTCATGTCATACTACTACCCCAAAGCTTTTAATGTGGTATTACACAATGATTCCACCACCTGACTGACTCACCAAAAACCTTTAGCACCTGTTTGACCTGTTTTTCCTGAAGTTTAATTTTCTAAACTGATCAATAAACAAATCTATTTAATACGGATTTTATACTGATGGCAGTGCTTTACTCTTATACTACGGTGATCGTGATTTCTTCAAGTAAGAGTTGTTCCTGGATTAACTTTTTAATGTTGTTCCTGGAACAACAACTTTTTAACCAATCACTGCCATGTGATGTCATCAATGTGAGCCTCTGCTCCCCCTACTGCCATATTGAAATTTCCCTCCAGAAACAATCAAAGAGTCACCATCGCAAATTCTCAAAGTCAAGGATTCGTGCTTGGTAGAACGAGCCCTGCCGAGTCAAATTCTTCAAAAACGAGGCAAGGCTTCTTAGCATTCGGAAAACACACAATGGAACAGACTACGAGTGTGCAGGAAGCTGGAGGTGCATTATTAAAAATCATGTGGGCATAGGATTGTGGGTGATCCAAGCACGCAGGGGATACACACATGCATCCTCGAAAATTTTCAGAAAATCTCAGAACGAAGGATTCAGTACTTGATAGAATTTTAAAGTACCCTTGACATTGGAACAGTGCTTGCCGAGATTCGATGACGTAACGTCCTTGAAAAAGTGACTTTGAAGGACCCATCCTTGACTTTGAGAAACGGTCATTGTCTTTATAGGTAAGTCCTTGCATAGTTTTGTGTAAAATAGTAGTAAAATAAAATAATGCTGAGCAAAATCTCAGATTCATTAAATATATGCATGTTAGATTCTCAGATTCATTAAACATACGTTAGAGCTATTAAACTACTAAGTTAGGCAATAAGAATCTGCCAATGGCTAGTAGATTTGCACATTTTCAAAATGTAATTTCTGCCCCTGAATGTTACTTTTAAAGCTGTTTCAGCCGTAGAAGAATTTTGTCTGCTTTGTTTGTTCCATCGTGTGAAAGTTGTTCCAGGGTCATCATAGGGAAGTTTTTGCCACTGGCAGATTTTTATTGCTTATTAGAAAGCTAATGTATTAGCCTAAATGTAAAGTCCCTAGCCTAACAGCCTCACACTGGCACAAATTAGTGTAGCACCAAGATTGCTAAATGAGCTTCAAAGCTACTTCATCTATTGGGTCCCCTCAAAATAAATGATTAAATTTAATCATTTATTTTTCTAGAATCATTGATAAATCTAGAATCAAGTCAGCTAAATCTAAAGTGTAAGGTGCATATGTTTATTTTGCTCAGTGCTTCTTTATTACTACTATTTTACACAGAAGTTCTATGCGATTTCCTTTACTAACTGGTGTTAACTGGCCAATTTGCATAACAAGGAACTCAATAAACATCAGATCCATGGGGCAGGCCCCTGTAACCATCACGTGTTAGCGCACGTTAGCTTAGCGCACGCTATCCTGCCGCTGCCGCCACGACCCATCCATTACCCCCACCCTCAGAGCTGCGGGATGGAAGGCAATCACTTTAGAGTGGAGATTACCACACTTTGCTGGTGTGACTCCTACGCAGATTGCTCTGCAGAGAGAACATGTGTTTCTTCTATACAGCTGTGTGTGTGCAAGTTTGTGTGTGTGTGTGTGTGTGTGTGTGTGTGCATGCGTCCAAGCGTGTGTGTGTGTGTGTGTATGTGTGTGTGTGTGTGCGTGTGTTTGTGTGTGTGTGTGTGTGTGTGTGTGTGTGTGTGTGTGTGTGTGTGTGTGTATGCATGCGCGTGAGTGTGTGTGCGTATGTGTGTACGCATGTGCAAAATCACACAGACTGCAGCTAGCACCTTCTGCTACCGTATGAAATGATGAAGTAAGTAAGAGGCCATTTTCTGGAGGCACTGAGGCAAAGGCAGAGGATTATTACATTGAAATGCTCCATGGCTCCATGAGCTTCTCCTCTCATTGTGGACACACACACACACACACACACACAAGCACACACACACACACACACAATCACACACACACACACACACACACACACATACACAAACACACAGAGACACACACACTCACTCTCACTCATTTACTCTCACTCAGCACTCAGTCACTCACTCACACTCTCTGTATCTTTCTCACATACACACACACTCACACACACACACATATTTAAACACTCACACACAAAAATGTGTTCTGCTCTGTGCCTGAACCCTGCTGACAAGCGTTAATTTGATTTGAGCGGCCCTGTACTCCTGAATTAAACCCTATCAGCAGGTAAGTAGTTAGGCCCCAGGTAGTCCCCACTCTCTCTCTCTGTTAGCGGCTGACTCAGGATCACGTCTAGGGCCTGACCTATTCATCGGAGCAGCACTCCAACTCCACCGTCAGCTGCTTTAAAAATGGGTCCCCTGCTTTCTTTTGTGAGTTGCCATTTCTCTATGTGAGGCCCTATGCAATTACAGGCACTATGGCTGCCAGGGGAGCTGTCCACGGTCCTGAAGTACCACCGCAGGTAGAACCATCTGAGGACACAGGCAACAGGGCTGCCGCTGGCTGACTCTACCTCACCGGAGTGCGGAACCTCTCCGCAGAGGTCTTGGTCTGCTATTGGCCGATGAGCACAATATGAAGAGCAGAGCAGAGTAGAACAGTCACCAAAACCCAAACGATTGTCTACAAAAGCCACTTGTGTTGTGTATTCTTGTGCTAGTCTCTGGATTCATAAGGAATAAAGGTTTCATAGGGGCAGAGAGGTGAGCAGCGAAAGAGCAAAAAGATTGCAATTTGAGGGAGCAGAATGAGAGAACAGAGGATGGTGGGGCGTGGAGGAGGGAGACTTTTTGCACACTCTTTGGGAGCAGGAGGCACGCAGCTCATTTGTCATCCAAAGAGGCCCCTGGTGAGGCTGAATATAGACACCTCGTTTCTGCTGTCGTCTCGTTTCTACGGAGTTGCTTGCTCAGTGAGATCACTAAGGCACACAATGACATTTCATGAGCATAACTTGGGCACATTTCTTTTTAGGTGCTTCCTCGGGTGTCTCAAACGCCTCCCACATCCCCCATTTATTAAAAATCAGATGAAAATGCTGCAAGTTCACACGAGCTTCCTGGAGCTTGAGTGACCTTTGGTTTAGCACAGCTCTCATAAATGTTCACAAGCCCATGTTCCTGGTTGGTATAAAACTCAGATTTATAAGTGACAAACTCTTTCTCTTCCTGCACTGTAACGGTTCACTGTTGTGGTTGTGTATCTCTCAGTGAAGCTTGAGAGGGAAGAGAATCTAGTGCCTCTGACTGATGTGTCTGTACCTTTACTGCTGTAAACCATGAAGTCCGTCCCTTAGTTTGAAGTCCCTTAACAAAGAGTTCTTCTCTGCAGCAGTTAGGTGTTTTAAATTAAAACATTGTAAAGGCGTGTGGAAGTAATTGAAATAAACAGGCCCAGGCATCTCTCTCAGGCCGAGCATAATGACTGGCCTTCCCTGTACTGAACGGAACACACAGCCCACCTCACATCTCAAAAAACTTCCCTGCTGTTGTTTTTTTTTTCCCCAGGAGCTTTGTGTAAGGCTCTAATGTCATTACAAGACTCCCGCATGGTCAGTCGACCATCACGACAGCCGCAGGGGGGGGGGGGGGGGGGTGAGAAGGACAAGGATGGCCCTAGACAGCTATAATGGACCCACCGAGATTTGCGTACACGTGTGACTATCACCGGAGAAATGAATTTTGGCAACAAGAGATTTAACAACGCTCTGTCTTTTTTTCACAGGGAATATATTATTTAAATAAAGAAATAAAGAAGTTGGCCAATACTGTGGTTAGTAACTCAGACACGTAGCGGAGACACAAAGCACTACATGGTCCCATTTGTACACGGCTGTGAAAATGCTCCCACTAGGACCGTTAATTGCTAACCATTGTATGAAAACATCTTTCAAGTTCAAGGATTAAAAATCCCCTCTCCTAAGATTTAATTTTTTTTCTTTTTTCCTGTTCTTTTTTTATTGCCTTCTTTCATTTCCATCAAACATCAGCAGAAAAAGTAACTTGTAATTGCACTGTGAGAATCATTTTGAAAAGAGCGAAGGTGCTGAAGAGTTTATGCAAAATGACCATGACCTTCACCAATGGGGGTATTTAGGAGAGAGAGAAAGAGAAAAAACAACCACAGAGTGTCTCCACAGAGTTCCTTGTTCTCTAACATAAACTAACATTCATTAAGGACTTGGTTACCATTTTTGCAAATGTTGTGGCAACCTTGTGAATATGCAAACACTCAGCGTCTTATCACCCTGGAGCAGTTTCTCTCGCGCAAGTGTTTATCTGCAGACCTGTGCAGCACATCTGAGCTTGGGGGGACTCAAAGCCAGTGACACCAAAGCCAGCCATAACCCTGAGGGTTCGCAACTCATACACACACACACACACACACACACACACACACACACACACACAAACACACATAAAGCATATTCAGACATACGTGTAAGACCGGAGGTTCTGCCGATGTTAAACGGTGGGGCCGTATATCTGAACGACATAACCGGTCATATGGAAGTCCGAATTTAGCCGGTTGTTCTACTACTCCCCCCCTAGTATTTCCTCCGGACATTATGTAAATGTGCTGTGTCTGAATGAGGCGTAAAACATGCGGTTAAAATTCACACCTAGTGAGAGGGTTGGTGACGTTTCTTTCGTGCGTCCATGTGGTTAGATCTAACTTAAATGCCAGGGTTATGATGGAGTGGCATAGTGCTGTCCAGAAAATCTCCGACCTGGAAAGATGCAGACATCACGAAGCTACTGTCCATGTGGGTATACAACATTTTGATAGAACACATGAAGGGAACGGCACGTTGTAGCCTACAACTGCATGGCAAGGCCAAACGAATTCAAAAGACTGAATCATCATATGCAGAAGGTGCTGAAAAGGCAGGCACGTCGTTGACGACAATAACAGGAGTATTTAATAAATTGTTAGCCAACACGGTTTTCTGTTCATTGATAGCCTTCTCATGACCTGCTGAGCTCGCTATTTGATGAGCATATATGCCTAGAGAAAATGAAAACGAAGAAAACTCAACTTTGTTCGAAGCTCCTTACGTAAATGCAATAGACACATGGGGAGAGGATGCTTTTGGAAAAAATAAACCATGAAAAAACAAACAACTTCACTGTTATGTTAGTATTTTGTTTGTTGCTTAAAAACGTTGTATGATGGCCTTGAAGTCTTGAGTTAGCCTACTGAATTGGCTGGTAGCCTACCATAAAGGTTGTGCATGCTCTCTCTCTCTCCAACGCAAACCAGATTTGGGGTTCTATAGCCAAGTAATTCTGGTACATAACGTTGAAAACAGATAAATGTGTTTATTCGAAGCACACATACAAATACTGTAGGTCAATTTCAAGTGCACACTTACGTGACTAGCCTACTTCAAGTATTAGCCTACGCACAATAGATTTCTCTTCTTTAGCCTACATAATGCATAGCCTAGGCTACACTTTGTAAACAAAAAGCAGCTGTGACAGGCAGCGGCCGCATATATTCTGCGTCATATCTCACACAGAGAGACACACACACACACTCTCATAGAGAAACACACACACACACACACACAGAAATACACACACAAATACACACCCACAAACACATACACAGAAGTATACACCCCAAAACATCATCCAGAGGGTTTGCAACACAGAGAGAGAGAGAGAAAGAGAGAGAGAGTAAAACAGAGAGAAATAGAGAGAGAGAGAGGTTTACACCCCAAAACATGAAAAGACCATGGCCTTTTGTTTCCCGGTCAATAAGCAGTGATTTGCTGAATGTGTTTTGCGAGCCCAAACTCCAGCTCATCCCCCTCTTCAGGGCCTGTTTCAAAATCCCGCTTATTACTTTAATTAAAAAAAGAGGAAAGAAGGTTGCTTGGAAAATACATAAATTTGACATAACTTGATGGGAAAATACTGGGCTAGGTGTTAGTTAGAGGAACACTAAAGCCATGAAACAATAACCGCAAATAGAGGGAAAAACTAACAAAACATTTACAACAACAACAACACCAACAACAAAAGAATAAAAGGCAACATTTATCTCTGGGCCTCAGACGTTGCTGAAAAATGATTCTCCATTACCCACTCCAGCAAAGTTTTTGTTAAATTGCTATTAAGTGCTCCCCCCCACCACTATACAACCCCCCCCCCCCCACACACACACACACACACACACACACACACACACACACACACACACAGTCACAGCCCTCTTGGGGTGGGGTTAGGGGCGTGTCACTTACGTCCCACAAATGCTGCTGAAGTATCAATTGCTCACATTCAGCCTTTTGGCTACAATTGATTTCACTCTTTCAAAAAGGCTGAGCATCAGCTTAAGTGATGGTGTATAGCATCAAAAAAAGGGAAAAGAACAAGGTCGGGAGGAGTAAAAGTTAAACTGTGTGGGCTTTTAGCACCACTTACAGGATCTCTCTCTCTCTCTCCCTCTCCCTTTCTCTCTCTCTCTCCATGAACATCCATCAGTGCTCCTCTCTTTTCTGTTCTGTCATAATGATCAGTGATATCGAGCAACAGCAAAAGCAATCATTCATTACTATAAGTCTATAAGTCTTGGAAAATCATGGACTGATACTTTCGTGTGATATATATGATTCAGTGACCTCTAAATCAGACCACCAAAAACACTTTCCTTGGCTGAATAATGCTTAACTATGTGTTTGTACAACTTTAACATTGTGGAACACTTAAATGCAAAAACACACTGGCTCTATTTAAAGACTGAACAACCATTTCCATTGATTCAAAGGGCCAAAATAAAAAAATAGACACCAATTAGCAACAAACAAGTCTGAAACCAGATGTACCGCAGAGCGGTACAAAATATGACCGCCGCCCAGTCCAGCACATTTTTTCCACAAAAATAAATCACGCTGAAAGGCCTATATGATATGATGAACTGTCTCACTAAATTGCATTAGCCACACTCAATTCTCACTGGTATCTGCTAGACAACAAGTACCAAAACATAATTAGTTCATAGATTCCACATGTAAAATTAATTTTATACAACCCCACCCCCATCTTGCCTGTTCATAATTCTGAGAAATTCTTGAATTGTGTGCATGTGTGCGTGTACACGTTTATGTTTATGTGTGTGGGTGTGTGTGTGTGTGTGCGTGCTTGTGTGTTTGCCTGCGTATGTGTGTTTGTGCATGTGCATGCATGCATACATATGTCTACTGTGTGAGTATGTGTCATACGTATGATTACTGTGAATGTATGTGTGTGCGTGTGTATCTGTTTATGCACATGTGTGCACATGGAATGGGTTAACATGACCCCTGGAGGCAAACATACGGAAAAAATTGGTCATCCTAGGCCCTACGGTTCTCAAGATATTCACAGAAAAATGTGTCTGCCCTACCCTCCTTTTGGTGGGTCCAGTCCAGCGGGGGGGCTACAGATCAAAACGAAAAACGATGGTTCCATGCTATCCTTATGGGGTTACATGCCCACCAAGTTTCGTCTACCCCGGTCTTTCAGTGTGACGGGAATCATTGACGGAAATTTGGACATGCGAAAAATAAATAAATAAATAAATAAATCATATGTCATACGAAAAAATCATATGTCATAATCATACGTATGACACATACTCACACAGTAGACATATGTACGCTTGCATGCACAGGCACATACGCAGGCAGAAACACAAGCACGCACGCACACACACACACACACACACCCACACACATAACATAAACATAACACAAACAATCAAGAATTTCTCAGAATTATGAACAGACAAGATGGAGGTAGGATTGTATAAAATGAATTTTACATGTGAATCATCTATGAACTAATCATGTTTTGGTACTTGCAGATACCAGTGAGAATTGAGTGTGGATAATGCAATTTAGTGAGACAGTTAGAATCATATAGGCCTTTCAGCATGATTTCTTTTTATGGAAAAAATGTGCTGGACTGGGCGGCGGTCATATTTTGTACCGCTCTGCGGTACATCTAGTTTTACAACATTCTAATCTACAGTTTTGTCATTATTTGCTGAAGGATAATGCCTAAAACAACCCTCATTTTTACATATTTCCATCAACTGGATTTTCATGGACTTTTACTATGGTGTTTAGATCACCAATTGAAATATAAAAATGAAAATGAAAATAAATTCTGTTGCAATTAGTTTTGGGTCAGACCTTACTTTGCCTGGACTATACGGTTGGTCAGGGCAGGAGAGTCCAAGTAAGGCCCCATCAGGTCCCTCTGTCTCTGTGTAACCCCTGTCCAGTTACAGGTGGACACACTCTTTGTGTGCACACACAGGCAGTTAGAGTGGAAAACTGCTAAAGCATCCAGCAGGATGTCCAATAAGATCTTTTCATAACTGTTATGTAATGAATGAATTTCATTATGTCTTTATTGTCTTTTGCAAAGAAGCCTATGTATGTGTGTGTGTGTGTGTGTGTGTGTGTGTGTTTGTGTAAGTGTGTGTACTTTTGAGAGAGTGTGTGTATTTCTGTAGGTGGGTGTATGTGTGAGCCTGTGTGTGAAAGCATCTTTGTGTATGTGTGTATGTCTGTGTATCTGTGTGTGTGTGTGTGTGTGTGTGGGTGTGGGTGTGTGTGTGCATGCATGTGGATGCATGCATGTGCAAGTTATTATTAGAGTATATGAGTATATGAGTGTTTCCAACCGTGGTCAGGAAGGCAGCAAGAAGAGATGCATCATCAGTGCTAAGGAGCCAGAGCCCACACACACACACACACACACACACACACATACACAGATACACACACACACACATATGCAGACACACACACACACACACACACACACACACACACACACACACACACATACATGCACACACACACACACACACACACATACAGGCACGCACACACACACACACACACACACACACACACACACACACACAGAGCCACCTACCACCAACATGCTGACAGGGTCATCCAGTCACATCGCTGCAGGCCCCCTCCTACCTCTCCGCATCCCTCAGAGAGCCCGTGGAGCCGAGCTCTTCATTACTGTAAAGACTTGAATAAGAGAGCAGTCCGGCCGTGGCCGAGAAGCACAAGGAAAGGTCAGCTTCTATAAAAACATTGATGGTGGAGGTGGAAATGAGGAGAACACGAGTTCTTGGAGCAGCAAGCGCTGAGTGCGTGGAGAGAGAAGGAGAGGAAGAGAGAGAGAGAGAGGAGAGAGGGAGAGCGAAAGAAAGAGAAGAAGAGGAAAAAGAGAGTGAAGAAGGGAGAGAGAGGGAGAGAGAAAAAGAGAGCAGGGGGGTGGTGATCTCCCACAGGGTCACTCTGAGAGGACCCCCCCATCTCTTGAGCATCACCTCTCATCTCTCCCACTCGTCCCACATGGTTCCCATCAGGCTGCTAATTAGGCTCATCCTCATCCATCCTCATCCATCTGCTTGGGCCAGACGTGGCCCGGCTCTGGCACTGATGTGAGTCTCCGCTGATGAGAGGAGCGGGTGGATGCAGGTGGCGCCGGAGTGCTTCCACTTTCACCCTGATCAGGTGAAGTTCCTCAGTCAGCGATCACAAGGGACCCGCAAACCTGATCTGGCCCGGAACAGAGACAGAACCATCCTGGATATGATTGCTATCTGGAGCCACCTATCTCTCTCTCTCTCACACTCTTCTTTCATTCTCTCTCTCTCTTTCATTCTCTCTGTACCCTCTTTCTCTCTCTCCCTTCCTATCCCCATCTCTCTCTTTTCATCTCTCTCCCTCCCTCTCTCCATCTCTCTCTCTCTTCATCTCCCTCTCTCTCTCTCCCTCTCTCTGGGTGTTGTGTCATGCCTGGTCCCCAGCCACACTCCCGTTGCTCACGCGTCGACACTTCCATTAAGATGGTGTCACGATAGACCCCCGATAGCTGCTGCTTTGTTTACAACAGAGATTTGCAGCATGTAGCCTTTCTTTTTCTGTCTGTCTTTTTTTAATCTAGCGCTTTTTTTTCTAATTAGGCACGGCAGAGGAATGAAACTTCATGCAGAGAAGAACATACAGGTATGGAGGAGGAACATAGTGGAAGAACACTTTAACACCATTAAAATTCCATTAATTAACATTAACAAATCATGACGTTCAGTGTTTCTAAAACGTAAATGATGTTAAACGTTTATAGTCCATGGTGTGTTATGCTAATAGAGGAATTATGCTTGACATTCAAGGCCTCCCACAATTAGCATTCATGATATTCATTAGACTAAATCTAGGCGTTAATAAACATACTCTAATCCTACATGTTTAATAGCTGCACATAATGCTGCGGTGTTGGTAAGGTCTCCATAAGTAATTATTGCTCATGGATGGGAACTGGGATATAAAGAGTAGCTACATCTGCATCTGTTCCCTCAGAAGACACCTTCATTTAGTAAAGTGAACTTACAGGAAAGGTTGGGAATATGTTACCTTTTCAGTGGGTTGGCTCCTTGTAAGGTCACAACAACATCGCACTGAATCTCTACCACAGTTAAAAAATGTCACGCCAGCTGTTTTAATCAGAGCCAGACAGTAACGGAGTACATTTACTTGAGTACAGTACTTGAGTACAATTTTGAGGGATCTGTACTTTACTCGAGTATAATTTTTGGGAAGTACTCATGACTTTACTCAAGTACATTTGAGGGGCAAATATTGTACTCCACTACATTTCTATCCATAACCGTGAGTACCCGTTTTCTAAAAAAAAAGGAAAAAGGAAAATCTCGGAAACCCTCAATTTGTTGTTTCCCTCTCAAATGTGATTGGATTGTGCAGGCGCCACTGATTGGGACAGCCTATCAGCAATCACCTTCAGCTTTCCGCCAAAGTCAACTCCATGGTCAGATTTAGATAAGACGAAACCATGGACGAAACAATGGATGAAGACGCAGCAGGTCCATCCCGGGAATGTGCCAACCTGTGGCCCCACTTCGCCAGACTATTTAAATTTTCTGAACAAGTTAATGATAGTTTTCGCTTCAAGTGTTTCAATTACAAAATAGTATTTTGTATTTGAAATACGTATTTTAAATACATGTATTAAAAATACTGCCCATCCTTGGCAACATGGTAAAAAGATGAAAATGACTTGATTTTACTTCCAATTCCTTTTACATTCTCCAAGGTATTAATCAATCCATCCATGTAGGACGTTTCTGTACATAAATGTAAGCACTGTGGCAGTAGTAATGCAATATTTAGAAAATGTAGGCTACTCTTGTACTCTTGATACTCAAGTACTTTTAAAAACAAGTACTTCAGTACTTTTACTTAAGTAGACATTTGACTGTTGTACTTTTACTTGTACTTGAGTAAAATTTAGCAAAGGGTATCTGTACTTTTACTCAAGTAATAAAGCTGTGTACTCTGTCCGCCTCTGGTTTTAATGCTTATTTTTACCTCCGATAATAAGAAGTATACTCTCCTAATTATTGTTTTTGTCACACAGCCTTGCAGGCTGTCGGTAATGATTGAACATTAGGACTGGGAAACTCTTTGATAATGCCTCTGCTTTTTATCTTTCTGCCCTCCTACATGTTTGTGTGATAAATCCTCATATCAGGAATAAACAGTTCTGCGCATTCTCATTCAGTTCTTTGACAGAGGAATGTTAAAACATCCACTCATCACCAGATTTGTAAAACGGTAAACGGTAAATCTTCTCTTTTCATGGATTTTTTTTCCAGTAGCGTGACCTGTCACGTCCATAATATGGGGCACATAAAGAATCACTGTTCACATTATTAGTTCACAGAGAGAGAATACTGTGTTTTTGCCTTGGATAATATATGTGCATGAAATGAGGCAAAGATAATGCATCTGTCCTCGTAGATACAACTGAGTGGACCGCATGAGGGCCATATTGGGGCCAGAAGAGAGCAGCTTGCTGAGAGGCGACAGGCCAAGGCCAGTGGCTCATGGGTGCAGAATGCATCGCAGACAAAGAAGCTGCAGCCAAGTCAAATTCAGCAGGGATACTGAAGGGGCTAACACTCCAGAGAGGACTCTCTCTTTTTCTCTTTCTCATTCTCTCTCTCTCTCTCTCTTTCTCTTCACATTATCATTATCTCTCTCTCTCTCTCTTTCTCACTCTCTCTAAAATCAAATCAAATCAAATGTTGCTTGAATTAGCATGAATGAATAATGTTGCTACAGGTATAACATGTTATAAGGTTAATTATTCTCTTTTTCTCTTTCACTTTTTTTTTTCCATTTTTATGTGGTTTGCTATTTCCCTCTCTCTTTATCATTCTCTCTTTTTCTCTCTCTCTCTTGCTTACTCTCGTTCTTTCTTACTCTCCTTCA
>NC_055977.1:27341544-27396544 GCF_018492685.1 Alosa sapidissima
TGTTTCACTGCTCTTTTACTGCAGCTAGAAGTGATGTTCTGCCCTGGTGTTCAGTGCAAAATGCATTTGGAACTGTATAGATGAATTGAGTGTAATTGACAGTGTGGAGAAAAAAAACGTCCTCAATGTACTGGTATGGTCTTATGTGTCATATTTGTATTATGTGCTATTTTGTGTTGTACGCTATATATGAAAACCTGTTTTGTAACATGTGTTTTTGCATTGAGTACATGATTCAAACATACTCAGGTCATATCATGAATGTATTTGTGTTATGACAACAAAATAGAGTTTTGATAAATAATTGTATACAGTAGTATTGTGTGTACAGTAGTGTTTTGGAAAAGCAGTTTTCAAAATTGTGCTTAAGCAATTGAAAAAAAACTGTAATGCTTTGATTACCATGAGAATTTTAATTATGATACTTAGTCTTCCAGAACCCCTTCTCTTTTAACTAACCAAAAACTAAACAACAACAACAGAATGCCTCTATCGTGAGATGAAACAGGTCCTTGTTGGCAAATGTCACATATGATTAGAAACAGAAGGAGTCATTGTGCGGTTCATTCTATTGTTTCCTAATTCAGAAAATGCTTTAAGATTAAACAGCAATTATGCCATTTTAAAGGCAGGATACAAAGACGAATGGTTACATTGGATTGACACGTCACCTCTCACATACAGTAGCAGCACAGCAGCTTAGCAGGCCATCAGTAACTACATGTGAGACATTTACATGAGTCTCTTTACTTGTAAATGAATAAATGTAAATGTATGTATAAACGTATGTATTTACATATGTATGCATCATGTATACATGCATGATTAAAATATGTATGAATGTATGTATGTATGTATGTATGTATGTATGTATGTATGTATGTGTGTGTGTCTGTGTGTGTGTGTGTGTGTGTGTGTGTGTGTGTTTTAATGCAGCACACTGTCATTTAGTAATGTTACTGTTTACCTTCAGTTAGCTTTCAGCATGCTGATTCAAAGTCATGAGGTAGCACAGTTCTCCAGTGTTATGTGAGACATGATGTCTGCTAGAATGACATGTCCTCCCTCCCCCTGTGTGCAGGCCAGGGTTTGATCAGGGGGGCAGATAAGTGCTGGTAGTTGTAGGACTATCTGCTGAGGAACAATGACTGGCCCCCTCTCCCTCCCTGAGGCCCTAACCTGAGAAAATTCAATACAGGCCATGCAGAGGAGCACACACACACACACACACACACACACACACACACCCTTCACTGCTGACAAGTAAAAAGGAACCCAGTACAGGATGAACCAGTAATACACCATTTGGACTGTAATGTAATGTATTTGAGGTTTGAGAGAGGTGAAACAAAAGGTCATTCATTCTGGTACTCTCCCATACATTCTCAATACGCATATTATTTTCATGTTTTCACATGCATGTGTTAAAATGAATGAATGTTTAATTGTAAGATTAAATCAAAGTCACTACTGGACATTCCTTTAGATCAGGGGGTTTCAACTGCCTGTGATGTGGGGACTATCATTTTGACTGAGAAAACAACCTGAAGACCATTATTGAATTAAAAATACTTAATTGACTAGTTGCACGAAAGGCTCTCGGAGATGCCGCTATTCTGAATGTAACATGTCTACACGGACCCGGTTGAGTGTGGCACTTAGTGAATCTGCATGTTTCGATAAAAAAGGACGTGTAGACACTAATTACATTCAGAATAGCGGCAGGTTCAAACACACCTGGCTCCACAGGAAACAAACGAGCTCACTATAAGAGCCTATCGTGCAACTAGTCCATAGAATACAGTAAATGGTCAAGGACCACCTGGAATGCCTTCATCAACCACCAGGGGGCAGAAGGTAGACCACCAATAGAAAGCCAATGTGCTGAATAAATAAAATATATTATTTATTACACGGCTCTTCATAATAATTCACCTCATGCTGATTGCATGGCATGCTATGCTGATTTAGATGAGTGTGTCTAAAGTGTGTTGATATGCCTACTGTTTTGTACATTATGTGAAAATGACTTGGAGCACTGAGTAGGACTAAAGCTACTCTTGCCTAGTATGTGAGCGTTTATTTTCAGGTTATTTTTTTAACAATATCCACCAATCCACCCCTAATAACACTCACTTATTTTCAGTTGTCTAAATTGAAAAAGGACAATACCTGTGCAGTTGATACCTTATGGCACCAATGTTACCCATTCCAAATAAGATATTGAACATGAAATCTAGTCATTATGCTCCTGAAACCACCACCAGGTGGCAGGCAAGAGCACTGGCTGTATAAGTATATATACTCTTTTGATCCTGTGAGGGAAATTTGGTCTTGCATTTATCCCAATCCATGAATTACAAGTCCGGTTACAAGTACAAAGCGCTAACCAGTAGGCCACAAATCCTCACCAATTGGGGCAGTAGTGTACCCTCTTGTATCTGCTGGATAAGTTAACATCCTTCACGTCACAACAGTTAAGATTACTATAACAAGACTTCATAGCTTTTTGGGTAAGAACATGAACCACTGTTCTGGTTCCAATTGTACAGCATCATTACATAAGTGAACAAGGTCGTGAGGCCAGGGAAATGGTCATAGTTAGCTAAAAACGTCAACATTTCAAAAGGTGTGCAATCAATTAATCTTCACTATCAATTTTGTGTTAAACATAAAAAATCTGGACAGCAGGTGTAATGTGCTAGGCATATTTTAGTCTGACTGGTTATGCATTTTGCCCTAGTAAATCTTCACACTAGATTATAACCATGCACCCTAGAGCATTCCAAAATCCTAGCTTGTACAGCAGGAAGCTAAGTAGCTGAATAGTTTTGGTAAATATCGAAAGGAAACTCTACAAACAAATCTCTTAAAAACAAAGACGCCACAAATCTTGCATTTTCTTCTACCTTTATTATTTTTTTTTTTTAGTACAACAGTTTTAAGTCAACATGTTTTCCCCATCGTGATGCCAAAAGTGTATTGCTCATTTGCTTTCCTTGTGTGTAGACCCTCATTTTCTCCGGTCCCATTCCAAGATGGCTTCCCCACACCCCGTTGGTCTGGTGGAGAACAAGTCATGTGCTTTGAGATCGACACCGGCTCTCCCGGTGCACGCAGTCGCATTAAAGCAAAGATGTCAGCAGCACTGGGGCAGACATTAAGACAACACACATAAACACTACCCAGAGAGCAGGAACAGACGCTGGAACAGACCTGGCCTGTAGTAGGCCCAAAACTGGGCCCCGTTGGACCTTGGCTCGAAGGCAGATCTGTCTCAGAGCTGCAGTCTGGGCCGGAACAGTCCATCAATGGAAACTAGCAGATTCTGGAAAAGCGCAATCTAGCCAGAGATTTGCAATATACAGAAGGGAGCAAGATAGAGAAACCAAACACGGCCACGTGGAGAACTCGTGTGCTACTTCTCGTTTTGTTCTGCTTAAGTGCTAAAAACAGGTTGGTTTTTTTCTGGACTTCACAGGATCACATTTCCAAACGCGCAGTATGCAATAGATACGTGTTAAAAGTTCTATGCACAGAGACATGCTTCTTTTTTGTTTGTTTTATAAAAAAAGAAAGGTAAGAACACTGCTGCTAATAGCCAAGATGAAAAGCTGCATGAACAAATCTAGAAGGAACTGTTCCAACACTGGTCCTGCAGGATCAGGAACGGAGCAGGCCCAGACCGGTTTGGAGTTGGCAGATGCCTGGGAACACATCCAAAGAAATGGACAGGAGACTCAAAGTGAGGGAAAACAAGATTCCACACAGAAACAAACAAAACAAAAAAACAGAACCATAGCAATGTAGACACTTAAACTAAAATCTGCAGAGGTACGCCGCAGAGATGCAGGTTCCCCCTCCACCCTGTTCCCTAGCCAGGCTCTGCAGCAAGGGAAGAGAGCTGTAGGCCATGGATGGCAAAGCCTTTAGGAGAAACCTGCCCAAGAGTGACCCTAGGGCGTCCACTGCTACCGAAACTGCAAGTGTCGCCGTGGGTGAGTGTTGCTGTGGTGACAAGCATCACCGTTAAATCTGGTGAAAACCAATGCACTGGAGTTAAACTTTTCTCTCTTCTTTTTTTTCCTCAAAAAGGTAGGCAGTGAACAAAAAGATACTGGCCGTCAAAACAAAAAAAGCAAAAAAGAAATCTTTGGATGTGTAAAAAAAACCTTTAGTATCCCTCCCCGTAACCCACCCTCTCCCGTCCCCTTTGATTGTAATGTTCAGTTTCCTGCAGACGTGTCAGCCTCAGGCTCTTTGGTTTCCTTGTTCTTGCGGACCTCTTCAATTTTCTTGTCCTGAGGAGAATGAAAAAGAGCAAAGAGAACTTAGAAGTGGTTTCATTTAGACAACTACACGCTCTTAAAGCAGACTTCAGACACACAGGCCTCTAAAGGGTCAATCTTAAGTACCTTCTCCTTGAACTTCTCGCTCATAGCTGCCAGAAGTGCTTCTCTGTTTTCTTTGTTGGCCTCCATCTTCTGGTTGAGCTTCTCCTCAGCCAGCTTGCTGAAGTTGTTGTTCTCCTCCTGAGCTTTCTGAAGCACCTCCTTCTCGTGCTCACGCTTCTCAGCTAAGTGCTTCAGAACCTCGGCTTCGTGTGACTGAAAAGGGAGATTTCCAAGTGCAAACACATTCAGTCCGAGCTAGAATACTTTAGTGATGTCTAAAGGTAGGCTACACAAGTGTGGAAATGATAGTCATCAATTAATGAGATTTCAGCAAGTAAATAAAATACATAATAAAAAAAAAGATTTGTTTCAACTTAAAATAAAATATAATTTAAAAAAAATAAGTTTGTCTGAACCTACATGCAAAAAGACAAACCTAACCGAGTTAATCATGTATATTTATCCATGATTATGTGATAAAAAGCAGTGATTTTAGGTCCAGCGTGCTGTAAGGGATTAATCCATGTCAGTGGCTCACCTTGCGCCTCTCCTCAGCAGCCTCCAGTTTCCTCTGGATCTCCTCCAAAGATAAGTCCTTCTTCTTGGGGGGCGACAAGGGGAACTCGCCCTTGGCGTCCGGGGCGGGGGTTCCGAGGATTACTTCAAATGCCTGCCCAGAGGCACGCTTGTCGAGTTCCTTCACCTGAATATCTGTTTTATGAAAATGGATGATAATGACAATGTTATTGTAACGGTCATTTAAGTCATTCATTACAAATACAGAAACAGTCTTTTACTTTGTTTTCAGAAAAGACCGATGTGATTTCATGTGAAAATTGCAGAAATGACTAACGTGTCGATGTAGGATTACATCTTCAGAGTCCATGGAGGGTAAAGGCGGTCACGCACGTTAAAAGTTATTCTTAGATCACCGTCAGGTGCCTAGATGAGGGGCGTACCTGCTTTTGTTTTGTGCCCCCCGCCCCCCCCCCCCCTCCCCCTCCCCAAGAGACACTTACCACCAGAAGAGGCCATATTAGCAGTGAGACTGGTTCAGTGGTACCTGTCAATCAAAATGCAAGAAAATAAATGAAAAAGTACTCAGAAGAACTCAATTACAATGAGTCAGTTATCAATACACAAGAAATATCTAATCTGTCCAATATCGCACTCTAGTGGTGAACTTGAGTCATAGATCGCACTTCACCTCATCCACTTTGTGGATTGTAAAATGAACGATGTACCGCGCTTGAATGAGACAGCGAGCTCAATAGTGACCCCATTTGGTCAATTTGATTGCAACAAATAACCACCGCCCATCGCTCCTGTTTATTGTTGTGTTGCTGACAGCGAAATTAATCCTCAAGATGGCCCATATTCATTTCACTGTGCGTTTTAAATTATCCTAATTTGTATCGATCTAAAAAGCTCATGCAATCGAGGTCTAACAAAATGCGAGCCCATGCATTCGGTCGGTCCATTCAAGCCTCACAGTAATGCAATATAAACTTGCATCTCAAAAGTGAGAACACAAAGGAGCTTATGACACCACCTTAGACTTTGGCGCGCTTTGAACAAGCGGTAGATAATTCGGTTAACCACGCGCTTTTCCTCACATCCTGAACAAATGTCAAGGGTGCATACTTACAAACCAAAAGCGAGACGAAAACATGCCTTCGTCAGGCAATCTCGGATCGTCAAACAATCATGACAATCGACAGAAGACTGTTGATATGGAATCGTGGTTTATAGAAACCATCCATGTCGAAATAAGCACCTTCAAATAGTAAATTAATGAGCTCGCTGTTCTGACGCCAAACATACCACACACGTGTACAAAATAATGGTAGTCATCACATTTTCCATGCACTCCTGTTGCCATTGACAACATAAAATGTCAGTGTGAGAGCGTCGCTAATTGTGCATTTTAGGCAGAAGGCAAACTGCACACATTTCTCAGTGCTATGAGGGTCTGCGGAGACAAAAGCGCTACTATGTGAACGACGGCAGCTGCAAACAAAGGCAGACAAGCAAGACCGCGTGCCCAGCTCCGCCTGTTTGCTTTGCAATTAGCATTATCTCCCACCAGCAGCATCCTCTAGAAAACCTCCGGTTAATTTTGCGATTAAATTCAATAAACGCTCGGACTTATTTTGCTTCCAATGAACAATGTGAGGGAAGGAGTGTTTCAACAAGATGAATCGGGCTAGGTCATGTTAACTATTACACACAGTAGGATCAATTGAATAAGTTATTCACGTTAAGTGGCATAACATTAACGTTGCGTTATCCCAATTCTATCAATGGTGTGAACAAAAGCTGCAGGTTGACTGCGTCGACCGATATAACGTTAGGTGTGTTCCCGTTACAAACACCAGCTACGCAAAATGAAACGGATAAAGAATGGTACCCAAGCGTATAATACTGCCATTCACTCAGAAAGTTATACACAAATCGAAAGTAATTGTACACACAATACCTAATACCGTTACTAGACATGTCGGTAGAATGTTTCATGCATGTCAATAGCTAATGAGCTTGCCGACATAGCTAGACAAGGCTCACCCACCCAAAAACTGATCGGCTAAGACCCAGCCCTTAGAAAATGCTGGAAAGCAGCATGCACAACCATTGTTTAATTTCCACCTGATAACGTTACTACAGACCTGCAATTCAACTTGAATTTGACGAAATGACAAATACACATTTCTTACTAGCGCTAGCATTAAATATGAAACCACGGGAGGTTAGGGTGCGTTAATATTTCTTCTCTCAAGCACGGCACAAATTGATAATCACAAGGATCTTGACAAAAATTACTTGATTATTAAATCCATGTAATCCCAAACATATTGCCTATATTAATCTGTAATTCAGGAATATGTCCAAGCGCTAAAAATCTTCTGAAATGAACACCTACACCACAATAGCCGTCACACCCACCTTCTGCAACAGTCGACTGTCGACTCTGAGCCCAAACCTTCTCGCGCCGATTTCTACAATTGCCCCGGCAGTTCGCGCATAAAAAGACCAAATATTATTTCGTCACAGGGTGATCTGCCCTCTTATTGGCTATTGCATTTCATAACATGGTATTGTGGGATTTGTAGTTATTTCACTGTTTAGGTATCTAAACAAGACCACGAGGTGAGACAGGCCACAGCAAAATGCACTCTTTAAGATGTTAGAAGCCCTGTTTTAATGATCAAATGTGTTTCTAATCCCAAGATCATTTAAATGAGCACAAAAAGTCAAATTAAAATCAATTATAATGTTCTGTAAATAGGCCTAAGCTACGTCATCGGTCTGAGGGTAGCCTAAGTTGTAGCCTATCCTATTTTATTAAATTTAGACTAGGCTAGGCTACTGCATCCTTTTGCCACAGTGATACAGGGGATCTTATGTAATAGCTTGCTTCTGTGTGTCGAAGTGCCTGCAGTCATAATCAAATGAGAAACAATCCAGGATTTGTCATTGAACACATAGGCCACATAGCCTAGACTAGCCTACTGTATGTTAGGCTTATGCAAACTATCTGCTTGTAAATCCCAACTAAATGTCAGTGACCATCCACACTCAGTATTGCTTAAGATATGGATGACCAAGGGGGTCACTGACTTCAAAGTAATAGCCTACGTAATAAAAGCCGGGCATGGATTAAATTGCATTCATCACACCCTTCTCCTCCTCCACTTCTCATCTAGCCAGGGAGAAACCCAGACGAACCTTTTGAAATTTTGAATTTGCTCTGCAGGTCTGTCTGGCAAAGACCATTTCCAATGTTCCTAAAACCCGTTCACCAATCACAACCGTTGAGGCGGGCTTGATATGATGACATAGGCAATTAGCTGCAAATGTGACAAGGCAATTTGTTTGTTGAGATGTTTTTTCCGTTGCTTATGTCAGTGGTATTTTTTTGACACCGGGCTGTGTGGTGGCTGTGGCTTGCAGTGTCAATTTTTCCCAGTTACAGATAATATGACCGTGCAGGGAGACTTATGGAGGGTCCTGCACATAGCCATTGCTTGCCTCGCCAAGCTCGGCCTGCACTCTACTGGACAGCCGTCTGATCGCCCGTCTGCGTCCGCCGGCACGAATAGAGGACTACATCCACGGGAGTGTCTGGGTCCTCTTCATTATGTCATCGTGCCAGGGCCCGTATCTGCTTGACATACGAGCACCGTCAAGCGTTTATAGTCCCATCTGACAGGATATCTCCCATCAGCTGCCATCTATCTGTCTCGGCCTCATGAGGAAAGGATAGGGGAGAGTGATGGAAAGAGAGAGAGAGAGAGAGAGAGAGAGAGAGAGAGAGAGAGATGTTGAAAGGATAACCTCAGGTAAAGGTATATCATCTTCATGTCCTCATACCTCCTGTACTTATCTGTGCATAGAAACTTCCTGTCTGTCAGTGGTTCACCACATCATACCCTTCATGAAATCATTCTTTCCACTAGCCTTCTTTCTGTTAGAAATCAAGTCCTCTGTAATGTTAAATTGAGAGTTAATATGACATTTCATTGTGGGAAGTTTTTCATCATAGCCCCCCATGGCTGCAACTGAACTTTTGTATTCTTGCCCTAAACCACAAGTGAAGTTCTGTCAAGTAGAAAACCCATTCATACAGTTGTCTTTATTGGGGCAATCCAGGCTACATTCTAACTAGGTGCTGCCTTTTTTGGTCAGGGCTCATTTGGGAAAGAGAATTTTGACTACCCTGGTTAAAGAAAGGAAAGGATGACTAAATCATAATTTTTAAAAAAGTGTGTCTTCCCTCTTTCAGGCCAACACAGGGGAAATTCAGGTGCTTAACACACTGATTAACACAGCAGCATTGTCAACAGGTAGCATCTCTCTGCCATCACTTTTTATTTTTATGTGTGTGTTTATTTTGTGTGTGTGTGTGTGTGTGTGTGTGTGTATGTGAGAGAGAGTGTGTTAGCATACTTCTGTTTGCTTGTCTTTTTCCAAGCAATCAACACAATGTCATCTCTCATAGACAAGACAATAGCTTTTGATTTAAACCCATTCCATGGACCAGGCATAACTCCAGCAAATGTAAAACTTCCATGGAGGACAAACCACTGCATAATAATCAAGGCAAAACAGTGCGTCTAATTCCAGGGGTATTTTTAGCTCTCAGTCCTCACGCCACACACTGCCTCAAACAGGTCGCCTACTCTTTGTTCATGTTGTGATCTGCTCAAGCCCTGAATATTTGAAGCCCCTTTTTTGTTTTATATTTAGACGTCACGTTTCCGAGTCTCGTTCCATTCCAAACGTATTAGATAATCTTGTCGTCAGCTTGAGTCTGCATGCGAGTATTTGGGAGGAGGAGGAACTTGGTGCATGTTCAGCAGAGAGAGACACTTGGAGCCAAAACGTCTTAACAGACTGAGGCTGATGTGCATCTGCCGTATCAGCATTTAACATCTGTCCCTGGCAGGAGTGGACAGACTGCATTTCTGGTCAATTCCTCATGGATGACTCATCCCAGTGTCTTCATTTGGTGCTGATGTCATATTAATCTGAATGATTTATGGTCCTCCAGGGCACAGAAGGAAAGACTCAGCCATGCTCTCACACATTACAGTAGCAACACCCCCCCCACCCCCCCGGTTGGACAGCTCTAACCTCACAGCTCGATTTCCTGCAGCGTCTGATTTTTTGCCTTCTTTTCTTTCCTCCACCTGGCATCGGTAGGAGCCTACTTGCCATGTGCTGGCTCACCCCCACTGGGGCTGGTTTTGTTTTGGAGAGGATAGAGAGAGGAAAGTCTTTGGCGTCTGCATTCCTGCCCTGGAGAAAAGAGGCAGATGGCATCGACCCCCCCCCCTCCTCTCAAAAAAAGAGAGAGAAAGAGAGAGAGTGGCAGTCTCCCTCTTTCTTTATGGGCACATGGCAGCATCTCTCTGCAGGGGACAAAGGATGGACAAATCAAAGGAAGTGCAGGGAGGGAGCAACGTGTCTGGCTGACAATGTGTGTGTGTGTGTGTGTATGTGTGTGTGTGTGCGCGCACATACGTGTGTGTGTGTGTGTGTGTGTGTGTGTGTGTGTTCTGTTGGGGTGACGGGGTTCCTTTGGCAGCCATTAGCTGCAGATGTGACATGTGGGAAGCAGGTGGATTTGTGGTCTGAACATGAATAACAAGTGTGTGTGTGTCTGTGTCTGTCTGTTTGTCTGTCTGTTTGTGTGCACAAAAGTGTTGCTGTGGGACAACCCAACTGCACGTGACTAAGAATTAGGCAATTGATTTTTGCTATTCGGGTCAAGCAAGTGTTTCAGATGGATTATGGAAAGCAGTTTATGCTGCTGTTTGGACATACCATATGGGTCAATTACTCAAACAAGGCTACCAGGCCTAAAAAAAACAAAAATACACCACAAGCTCAAATATTGATTGTATCACAAATCCTGATACATCTTCCAAGACATTTGATCTTTAACAAAAAACAAATGCCAACTATAGCCATCATGGTCCTTGTGATGTTTAATATTGTAGGCAAAATTATGTGTAAACATGGCAAGCTTAATCTGCTGTATCAGTTATTAGACCAGTGCCATGATGGTATTTTAAACGCCTGACACAGACTTAATGAGTCGAAAATGCTTTAATTTGCACTTGGGGTTGAATGTGATCGTTAAGACCATGTTCAGCACATGTAGCTGGGTGACGGCATCATGACTTCATGCTCTGTTGGAGCAACACCAGAGATCAAGAATCTTAAATGTCACGTGACCGACAGAGAGATCTATAGACGGGGGGGGGCAGGGACTAAAAACAGCTGACCAGCTGTCTTTCCTTTTGTTGACAGCATCTGTTGCTCATGTTTACCATGTAAGCACACCGGGTAATTAGTCATTTTCACTCTGCTCATGAAAAAAAAGCAATTTATCACATGAATGATATTTTTTGTCTATTTAGGTGCAGACTGTGCATGCCACTTCAAAGCCCTGTCGAGAACGCATTGTATTCAGAATTGTTACTTGTACGTTGTTCTAGCACGGCACATGCCAGAAAGAAGGACAGATAGCTAGGTCCAGACAGGGGACTCAAAAGCCATACCGCTCAGACAAAATCTGGACGATTGGTTATCCTAGAAGCGCATTTGTGTGAGCGGCAAGAGGCCTGATTGTATTTCTCCTAACCAGAGGTGTCTCCAGTGGTCAGTGGCAGAGTGGTAGAGGACACACTGAGGAGAGCAGAAGCTGCCATTTGTGACAGTAGAGCCAGAGTGACATTAGCATATCAATGATAACAGAGAATGACATGCTCCCTTATGGGATTGTTGAACAGTGCATATCTCTGCAGCACAGCCTCTTAGACACATACAGAGAGAGAGAGAGAGAGAGAGAGAGAGAGAGAGAGATAATATCAGCTAACACATGGTAAACATTTCCTGGTGACATGTGAAGGGGGACTCTCTTTTCCTCTCCTCTCCTCTACTACTCTCTCATCACCTCCCCTCTAGTCTTATCTCCTTTACTTTCCTCTCCTCTCCGCTCCTTCCATCCCCTCTCTTCTCTTCTCCTCTCCTCTCCTCCTCTCTTATTTTCTCTCTTCTCCTCTCTCTCAACCTTTCAGATGCATTCAGGCATGGGCACTTGCGCCGAACAGAGAAGTGACCCATTTTTATCAGTGCAGGACCATTTTCCTCGCAGGCAACCAGATTTTCTACAGCCCTCTTCTCATCCCAAACCTCTGCCATGATTGGTCCAGAGCTAATGATGCGGACGTGGGCTGCAGGCTCCCGTGCTGCTCGGGCTCATCGCCACGGTAACTACAGAGACGGAAGTCTGATGGGTGTACCACGTGCAGGTAACCCATAGAGATTCTGCTGCTGATGGCACACCTGAGAGTATCGCAGCGCCCCATAGAGAGAGACAAGCGACTCGCCTGGCACCACAGGAGTTAGTTCAAAAGAGTGCCCGTGAATAATGAATGAGGGTGACTGTTCGACTCGAGGCGTCGCCCCCCAGCGTGGTTTAACCCCCATCGTGTGAGGTCACATGTTTCCCATAAAACCAGGACAGCATCCTCATGTCCCATGGCCCATGTCCCACGCACATTCTCTTCTGCTCTCTGATCGTCCCATCTGAAGTGAAGGATGCTGCCTCTTGTGCACGAGTGAAGAATTATGTCTGCGCATGGACGTCTGTGGGGTTTTTTTGTGCAGAAATGTAAAAAGCCAGTGAATGAATATCCATACGATATGTTGGCTATAATAATACCCTCTTTACGTAACAGGCTGTTACATAACCCCTCAGCTGCCTCTCCCCCAGTGTGAGGCTCCGGGTGGAGGAGACGGAGCTACATGCTCCCTCCCAACCCCCACCCTTCTATACCATACACACACACACACACGGCATGCAAGTGTGTGTATGTGCAAATGTTCACTTAGGGCCCCTAATCCACTTACTGCTTGTGGCACACTGTCATACAAACAGTACAAAATGTTAATAAATCTTCATCTTTGTCTTCAGACATAAGAGAGATGAGTAAAGAAATTACTTCCTCGTCATTCAATCACATTATATATGTAAATTTAATCTCTTAGGGCTCTTTTTGTCTTGTCATTTGTGTTAATTTGCATTGCCTGGCAGACTTCCAGAAATCAGCATTAAATCTGTGAGGAGGATTTTTCGTCAGTATGGTCCCTTATTCGCTAAACTCAGTCGGTAGGGAACTGATAATTGGGTCACCATATTGTTTATGAGAAAGATTTGTTGATGGCCGTAGACAGATATCTGGGCCAGTCCCCATCAGACAGTTACATACAGTGCAAGAGGGAACCAGCAGGGCACGTTTTGAAGTGTTGTATTAAAAATTGAGTACATCTTTAAAATTAGTACTGCCTCTGGCTGGACTGGGCATCTCATCACGATTACAGCCTGCTGGTGGATCATTTAGCATTCATCTCCCAATGTGAAAGAATGGATCATGGATCATATAAAATCACTGCACTGCTCATGTCATTCATATAATTCAGTAATAATGGCAATAAAACTATTATTTCAACTGATGATATTCATAATTATATAGGCCTATAAATAATATATTTATTTATTTATTTCATACTTAATATTATTCATATTTTCTCAGGGGAGTGTTCATTCTCTATCTCCATATTCACTGTCTGATTAGGCGTCCATCTGTATCTCTTCTCCTTTCTCTCCCCCAACAGCATCAGGACCAGTGGGCATGGCTGCTCCTGCTTCCACACACTGACTAGCACACACCAGGCACTGTGGGGACATCCATTCTCGCGTCACTGCCCTTAGGCTGTCCCCTCTAGTCGCTCCTACTGTCCTTTTCTGTCTCTCCCCCTCTCTTGTCCTCGTTCCCCTCTCCTCCTCCTCCTCCTCCTCGTCTGTGAGATAATGGCCGTGTCCTGAGTCTTTCCCCCGTAATGAGGCCCAACAGATGGAACCCCCTGTCTGCCAGTGGAGATTGAGAGTAAGAGACAGAGAGAGAAAGAGAGAGAGAGATGGGAGAGAGTGAGAGAGAGAGAGAAAGAGAGAGACAGAAAGAGAGAAAGGCTTAGGGAGAGAGAATGAGAGAGCGAGAGAGAGAGGGGGAGGTTACCCTAATGGCTTTGTGTGACAGACCATGACCATGCAACAGATCCTTTTTTCTTTTCTTTTACAGTCCCTCCAGAGTGGCAGTTTTGTGACTGTCAAATGTATGTAGTATACACTGTAGATTGAAACGTATGTAGTATTACTGTATATGGAAATGCAGTATATACTGTGTATGGATTGAATTAGATACTACATACATACTGTGTATGGATTGAGATACTACATACTGTGTATCGATTGAATTAGATACGACATTGAAGGATGTGATTTGGTAATAATTATGGTGATGATATCAGTGTCAAAGTCTAAGACATGACAAGTTCAGAGGTTTTATCTATCCCTCTCTTTCTCTCTCACTTTCTCAAACACAAACACACACACACACACACGCAGGCACACACACACACACACACACACACACACACACACACACACACACACACACACAGGCATACACAAACAGTCGTCCCTCTTGGCTACAAGGCAAAAGGAACTCTGAAAGAAGAACTTGACCCGATTCTCTAACACTGCAAATGGGACACTGCCAAAATATTTAGAGACAGGGTTGTTTTTCATTTTGTTTTATTTTTAAGCCAGTGAAGCAAGACTAAACAGTTTAATCATCAGTGCCTGGCTTATCATTGGTGATCAATGATTAACATTTTAGCGGAACAAATTAGCTTAAATGAGCCTAAAAACATAAACAGAAAATGCATATGAGGTTCATACGCTTTGTGGACATTGCATTTGTCCTGCCATTCAGAAATGTATGTATAGAAAGGCCCATGAGTTGGAGCATATATAGCCATGTGTTCTGAGGGTCAATTGAATTACCCCCCACCCAACACACACACCTAATTCAGTTTGCCCTGATGTGTCTGAAGGAAGAATAACTCCTGCATACAGGTGCAATCTGGTGAATGGCAGAGAGCCCTTAATGGTTGGAGGAGGTGGAGACAAGAAGGGGGTGCCTGGGGGCAGAGATAGATGCTGACCTCAGGGGCAGACCCAGCACTAGTGCACTAGTCAATGTGGATGGGTTATAGATGAGAGGAGATGCGGGTGGGGGTGGGTGGAGAAAGACGCAGCAGTTGCTGCCTCACAGCCCGTTACCATCACAATGCACCTCTGGGACCATGATGTAAGAGGGAAGCGAAAGGTGGGGGTGGCATGTGTGTTGGACGAGCAAAACAAAGAGCTGTGGAGGGTGGAGGAGGAGAGAAGAGGAGGAAAAGATGGAGGAGGAGAGGAAGCCATGGAGAGAGAGAGAGAGAGAGAGAGAGAGAGAGAGAGCACAGTGGTGTAGAGTGTTGTATTGCAGTTGGTTATTAAGTGAGTAAGAGGGCAAGCGTGTGTTTATGTGTGGGCAGCAACAACAAGCATGCACAGATGTTTAGACCAGAGTGGTCCAGTGAATTTCTTCCTCTTGGCAAGAGCCAATTGTACACTATGCGTGTTAATAAGGCTCGGTGGTGGATCTCAATCTCTGAAAAAGATGACAAAAAGGTACTGTGATTGTGTGTGATAGAGAGAAAAGGTACTACTTGAGAGAGAGAGAGAGAGAGAGAGAGAGAGAGAGAGAGAGAGAGGGTAAGTGAGGAAACGAGTGATGAGAGCAAAGAGGACAAAAAAAAAATGTCTGTCTATTTTTAGTAAGTCGGTGAGACAATCCCTCTCCTTGACAATGATGATCATCATCACAGCATCGACACGACATTCTTACACATCCACAAGCTCAGAGGCTGTTTGGGTGGACCAGATGACCTTTTAGCTCACAGAGGGAGGTCTGAATTTTAGTGTGTCATCTCTGACCACCACTCTGTATAGTTCAAGGCTATTAAGGAGGAAACAGCAGTCAAGGGAATGACCACTAAATAGGCCTGCTCCTCCTGCCCATTCCCTCCCACAGCCAATCTCTTTGTGGGCAGGGCAGAGCAGAGCAGAGAGACAGGGCCATGCAGGACAGTGGATGTCTTGGACTGTGGTGAAGAAATTGGATCAAAGGAGCCATGGTATAAACGGTTATGATGATAATGTATGTCATGGTGGGGTATTGTTTCTTGTGGTGGAGATTCAGTGGACAAATTGTACATGTTTATGATCCATTATGGAGGTCGAGTAGCTTGCTCACATAATCCAATTTGTGATTGTCTATTTGTCTTCCTATTTTCCTCTCTTTTTCTCCCTACTCTCTATCATACACTCCCACACACACACAGAGACACACGCACACACACTCATCAATTTTTCAACCGTTATGTCTCTCACTCACTCACTCACTCACTAACTCACTCACTCACTAACTCACTCACTCACTAACACACTCACTCTCTCACTCACTCATACTCCCAGCAGCACCTGTCCTAGCCTGGAAACATGACACTCTCTGTCAACGAGATCTGAATACAAGTAGAACATATTAGTATGGTATAGTAACATCATGGCATGCCTATCAACAGTTGTTCTCTAAATATTCTTCGGCAGTGCTTATTCATGTCAACTCACACACCCAACACAATCAGTCCCTCATCTATCATTAGATCCCTTTGGAATGGAGCAAGGTCCAAACAATGTCCAAGTATGGGGTTCGTCCCTTTCTGTTGACCTTGTTTCATGGACGTTTGTCGGCCCGTGTCAGTGACTGGGTTGGAATAAAGCAGTCTTTGTGTTTGAGGAATTGCCTGTGATGGCACAATGCAGGGTTTTGATGCCATTTATTTATTTGTTTTAGTTTGTTGGGGACCTGTGTCAGCCTCACATCTGAAATGAAGAGCCACTGGTGAAGAACCTGTCAGTCAGCCTTTGTCTCCAATCAGACGAGCGATGACATCAGTGGCCCCTCCCCACAAGAGCTGTGTTGGTGGGAGAGAGTTCCGTTCCCAGTCTTGTGATCTAAGCCGAGACAAAGGATGAAGTCACCAACAACAAGCATCTCTCCCAGGGATGGGAACCAAGGGGGAGCACTGGATACATAACAACTGAAATAACAGTTTAGGTTCATATGACACTCTGATATCTGAAAACAAACAAGAATATGTGATGGGCAAAGGCAAGTTTTGTTTCAGAATGAATTACCCTTTAAAATTGCTCACCGTTTCTGAATATCTTTTCCCTTTTTTCCAGGATTTTTACCCATCCCCCCTTACTTACATGTGCTTAATGGTACGCCCCATGTACTTGGATAATGAGATGAGACGTTTGCGAGGAATCTGGGGTGATTTGCTCAGTCGCTGTATGAGGCTTGTGTGTGTGTGTGTGTCTGTGTGTGTGTGTGTGTGTGTGTGTGTGTGTGTGTGTATGTGTGTGTTTGCGTGGGTTTCATACAGCACTTTCCTGCCCCGGCCCTGGACACTGACTCAGGTAGAAGGGAAAACAGCAGGCGGGCTTGAAATTGGCCTCTGCTGACACCACAGGACCACTGCCCGTTAGAGGATCACTGCCCACCCCCCCCCCCCCCCCCCCCCAGCCCCAACCAAACTCCATACCTCCCACCCCCACCCAGCACCAAGACCCTGCGCCACCAAAATTGGCCACCACGCCCCTCTCAGGAATCCCTGTCATTCCGAATTGGCAGCTGGCAGCTGTGTGTAAGAGAGGTCCATATGCACGAAAAGGCATAAGCCACGTAAAGCCTCTCATCTCATCTCATCTTGCGTTTCTCTAGTCTCCCCTCTCTCTCTCTGTTCTCTGTGTTGTCCTCCTGCCTCGTCTCTTTTGCCTCTTCTCCTGAGGCTGGAGGCAGGATGGCACGTGGAGCAGCATGTGAAGCCCGTGTTCTGTGTTGGCACACATATCACACGCCACATGCATCTCTCTCTCTCTTTTCTTTCTCTCTCTGTCTCTCTCTCCTCTCTCTTTCTTTTCTCTCTCTATATCTCTTCTCTCTCTCTCTTCTCTCTCTGTCTCTCTCACTCTCTCTCTGTCTCTCTTTCTTCTCTCTCTCCCTCTCATCTCTATCTCTTCTCTCTCTCTCTTTTCTCTCTCTGTCTCTCACACTCTCTCTCTCTCTGTCTCAACATAAAACAACACATAGTACTGTACATGCATGTCTCTCTATCTCTCTTACACCCACACACATTACGCACCCCATGCACCTTTCCCTCACTCACACTCACACACACACACACACACACACACACACACACACACACACACACACACACACACACACACATACACTGCTGTGTTCAGTCTGCACATGCCCAGTTCCAGTCTGATGGGCACTGTCACTGCACTTTCTCCTCCTCCTCATCCTCTCTGATGGATCTTGATCAATAAGGCAACCTTATCTCCACGGACTACACTTCATCTGCATTCCTGCTGAATGCGTCTCTCGATGCATGTTTCTTACACTGAGATTGTAATGGCTGCCACTGCTGGGATGTCCTAGTCCTACAGAACTCAAACACAAAACAATAATACAGAAATCATCAACAAACAACAGCACACACAGTACTCAGTAGACTTCACTTACTTACAGCATCGATGTCCACTGTGTTTGTGTGTGTGTGTGTGTGTGTGTGTGTGTGTGTGTGTGTGTGTGTGTGCATGTGTGTGTGTGAGAGCGTACGTTAGACTAAAAAGCCGTGCTTCCCAGTGGGCCACTGATCCAGATAATCTCCTCTGTTTTGTGGGCCGTGTGGCAGAAGATGGGTGCTGTTTCATCATGCTGCTGGTGATTAGACTCTCACACACACACCCTCTCACACACACACCCTCTCACCAGCCGTCTCGCTCGCTTTGTGTCCAGCATGTCCCTCTGGCACCCTCCCCCTCCTGCCCTACTCTCTCTCTTTGCCACCACACACACACACACACAGACAGACACATACACACACACACACACACACACACAGACAGACACACACACACACACACACACACACACAGACACACACACATACACATACACACACACACACACACACACACACACACACACACACACAGACACAGACACACACACAGACACACACACAGACAGACACACACACAGACACACTCACACACACACACACACACACACACCTCCCCTCATTGTTAATACGGTCTCCCCTCTTTTTTGGCCCCTCCCCTTCCCTGTGCTGCTATGTTGAGTAAAATAGGGCGTCACTAACATGTATGCTAATACTAACACAAATAAACAAACAAATAAATAAATAAATAAATAGATAGAAAACATCTGTTGACACCCCTCCAAAATAGTAAGTCTCCCTTCCTTCAGCCTGTTGAGATTACGATTGCCTGCACGCATCCAATGGGCCATGGATGTTACCCATTACCCCGGCAACAAGTTGCGTAGCAACCGCTCCAGCTAAGCCTCCACCTTCTTGCCACAGAGAGGGTGAGTGAGTACTGACCGAGGCAAAGGGAAACAATTAACCACAGGGTTCAAAGACGATCAGTTAGTCGGTTAATGAACATGCATCATCAGCTTGTTGTGTCATTAAAACTGGCTGTGCACCTCTCAGACCTTTTAATTATGTTGTATGTGGCTGAGTATATTGTTTTGAAATCTCATCTCAGATGTGTGTGTATGTGTGTGTGTGTGTGTGTGTGTGTGTGTGTGTGTGTGTGTGTGTGTGTGTGAAGAGTAGAGCCCCAGATGGGCAGCTGTCTGGGACCCTCTTAAGCAGTCAGAGCCCCTGAGAGCCATGACACTTGCTGCCAGCCCACCTGCTGAGCCTCTCTCTGGGCTGGACACGGCAGGGATGGGAGGGTGGCTGGAAGTCTGCTGGTGGTGGTGGTGGAGGGGAGGGGTACCATCTTTAATCCCACCATTGTAGCCCTTAATGTGCTTGTTCTGTGGGCACACGTTGTCTCCCAAGCTCATGGTTAATTGAGTGTGTGTGTGTGTGTGAGAGAGAGGAGAGAAGGGGAAGGAGAGAGAGAAAGAAGAAGAGAAGCAGACAGAGGGACAGACAGACAGCCAGACGGATAGAGGGTAACGCCCCTGTGAGAGAAGCGCTCGCTGCTTCTCATCACTTTCTCCCCCCTCCCTGCCCCGCCCGCACTCTCTCTCCTCCTCTCCAAAATCCCCCTCCAGACTCCCATGATCAGACCCCCAGACAGTAGCCTGAATATGTCTGGCGATACCTCAGCAGTACCTCTGCCCACCCGTTGGTAACATTTCTTCCCTCTGTTGTCCTACAGCTTCTATTAAAAAGACCGACACCACCACATGACGGACACTTTTGATCTTTGAAAGGTTTAAAAGGTTAAGGCTGCTGTCTGACTGTCATTCTCAACTACAAACTCCATATTCTTTTATATTCATCCATATTCATTCCCCTGAATAAAAAATGGCTCCTCCCTGTCCTCCGCTGATGGGTAAGTAAACAAGCCGAGTAGCTAATGATTGCTGGGGAGTGGGCACCACCTAGTGTTCATAAATGCAGCTACATCAACATATCACACTTGGCATCATCAGTGATGCACCTGTCATGTTTCATATGTTTATAGTGTTAGCCGTTTAGCACATGTGTGCTCATACACAGAGATACAGAGTAATGCAAACAGCCTCATATTTACAAACATGAGCTGACCTATGTCTGAGCTAAACTCAGAGGATATTTAGAATACATCCTTTGCGTTAAATGCAATGTTAGAAAATAATTCACATACTTTTGTGCCAATTACTGCTATCATTCACAGAAATATGCAGAATATGCCCTTAATTTATGTTTACAATTCATTACTGTATTGACAATCATGATATGAGGTACATGATATCATGCTGCAATGTATGCCATGCTATTGCATGCTTTCATCCATAGATTAGAAAGCTAGATACCATATTGTCTGTCGAGTTCTATGTGGCATACGTGAACGTGGATGCCATGTTGCTGGGGGCAAACACCTTACTGTCTATGGGCAACACTTGCCTGCAATCAGAGACACCTGTCTGATTTCCAATCAGAGACACCTGTTTCTCCATTGCCCTCCAGTGACTGTTGCCCCCACCATGATGGCGGCGCTATTTACATATGTTCTGGAGCCCAATGCGGTATCTAGCTTTCTAATATCTATGCTTTCATCCTCAGAGGTGACAGAGATCACAGTGTCCTCTGACTGAATATCCTCAGGTGCAGACTCATCTGGTGCATTCTCAGGTAGGCTACACACATGACGATTATGCCTTAGCAAGAACACAAACACAGGTTCGGCACACATTTCATAATGTAATAATATTTTCCTTGCATCCTGCAACAGTTTCTAGAAAAGAACTCCAAGGCTTTTGGAGTGGATCCAACTCCAAACTTGACTAGTATTGACAGATGCAGTGGTGATTCTTAAGCTAAAAGCACTGTAGCTTAAATATTATTCTATTGCTGTAAGTTGCTTTGGATAAACTCGTCTGGCAAATGAATACATGCAAATGTGAGTCTGACCTCACCAATGTAACCGTGAGCTGAGTTGAAGGACATTACAGAGGTCACAAAGGTCGAAGCTTCTACAGCTGCTGACCTGCTGGAAGACAGACCGGAGGGTGGAGAGGCAGTGGGATACGTGCCAAGGCTGAAGGTCACCTTCAAGATCGAGTGGAGTTTAACTCTGACATGCTGCTTTTTGTGTGTGTCTGTGTGTGTGTGTGTGTTTGTGTGTGTGTTTGTGTGTGTGTGTGTGTGTGTGTGTGGTGCCTGGAAAAGGTGGTCTAAAAATTCTGTTCCCTCAACACTCTGGATGGCTAGCCACAGCCATCGGAGCATCCCCTACTGCGGCCGAAAAACCAAAAAGAATATTCATCTGAACATTGCCACCTGGAATGTCCGCACCCTACTGGACATCTATAACATCCAACAGACCTTGCCGAAGGACAGCTCTTGTAGCCCTTGAGCTTGCAAGATACAACATAGACATTGCAGCCCTCAGTGAGACCAGGTTACATGGCGAGGATTCCCTGACGGAAGTGAGTGCAGGCTACACCTTCTTCTGGAAAGGGGTTCCCGAAGGCATGCGTCGTATCCACGGTGTGGGTTTTGCTGTGAAAACCAAGCTGCTGCAGCAAATCTCGGAATCCCCTGTGGGCATCAGTGAGCGCCTGATGACATGGCGCATTCCTCTTACCAAGAAGCACTTTGCCACACTCATCAGTGCTTATGCACCAACCCTGGATGCAGATAACAACACAAAAGAAGATTTCTACCATCGTCTTGATGAAGTCATCCAGAAAGTCCCAGCCGCCGACAAACTCCTTCTTATGGGTGACTTTAATGCACGAGTGGGAAATGAGCATCTCATCTGGAAGAAGGTCATTGGTCAGCATGGAGTAGGAAAAATGAACAACAATGGGCACCGCCTACTAAGCATGAGTTGCTTATCACTAATAGCACCTTCCAGATGAAAAAACATCGCAAAACTACCTGGCAACATCCCAGATCTAAACACTGGCACCTTTTGGACTACATTATTGTTCGCCAAAAGGACAGACAGGATGTGATGATCACTAGAGCCATGCGGGGAGCAGAGTGCTGGACTGACCACCGCATGGTCAGATCCAAACTACGCCTGGTCATCCCACCTTGCTGTCCCAAGACGGCCCCAAAGACTAGAAGACTAAACATCGCCGCTCTCTCCAACCCAGACACCATTGATGACCTCTGTCGCCACCTTGCATGCAACCTCTCTCATGTCCCAGAGGAAGCTGATGCCAAAGACTGGCCAGTTCTATCTGCCGCCATCCACTCTGCCGCCTCAACAGCCCTTGGCACCAAGGTCAGAAAACATCAGGACTGGTTTGACAACAACTCTTCTCATATCCATTTGACTCTGCAAGAAAAACAGCAGGCCCACAAAGCCCTGCTCTCCAACCCACAATCCTCCATGCTAAAAGCCAACTACACCAAAGCTAGAGCCAAAGCACAGCTGTCACTAAGGGCCATGGAAGACACCTGGTGGCTGGAGAAAGCAAAAGAAATTCAACATCTTGCTGACTGTAGTGACACACATGGCTTCTATGATGCAATCAAAGCTCTCCATGGACCAAGGAAGCAAACCCTCACTCCTGTTAGATATGCTGCTGGAGACAGCCTCCTGAAGGACCGCCAAGAGATCCTTGAGCGCTGGGCCGAACATTTTAATGGTCTCCTCAATCACAGCAACCCTGCAGACCCCAACATCCTTGACAAGGCGCCTGTTATGCCACAGATGCGACACTTGGACAGCCCTCCTGACTTCGGAGAAACATCCAAGGCGATCAGGAGCCTGAAAAATAACAAAAGCCCAGGACCCGATGGTATTCCAGCGGAGGTGTTCAAACATGGGGGCTACCTCCTCACACGCCGCTTACACCTCTTGATCACCAAAACCTGGCAGTCTGAGAATGTACCCCAGGACTGGAAGGATGCCAACATCATCGTTCTCTATAAGCAGAAAGGGGACAGAGCAGACTGTGGCAACAGTCGAGGAATTTCGCTCCTCTCCACAGCAGGCAAAGTCCTTGCAAAGATCATGCTCTCCCAACTTGTCGAGTACATCTCAGAACTTACTCTCCCTGAAACACAGTGTGGCTTCTGTAAGTGCAGGTCCACAACTGACATGATCTTTGCTGTACGGCAGCTACTTGAGAAAAGCAGAGAGCAGCGCAGAGACCTCTACATCACCTTCATCGACCTCAACAAAGCCTTTGACACCATTAACCGTGACATGCTCTGGGAACAACTTGGCAAACTTGGTGTACCACCCAAGTTCCTCTCCATTCTGCAACAATTGCACGATGGCATGCAAGCCAGAGTTGTTATGGGAGGGCTTCAGTCTGATCCCTTTAAGGTCAATGTTGGGGTGAAGCAAGGCTGTGTCCTGGCACCAGTACTGTTCAATCTCCTCCTCACAGCACAAAGATGGTATAGACCTGGAATACCGCCTTGATGGCAACCTCTTCAACATCCGGCGGCTCCAAGCTCAGACAAAAACATCAACCTGCCACATCCATGAGCTCCAGTATGCAGATGACTGTGCTGTCTTGGCACACAGCCCAGAATCCATGCAGCATGCCCTGGACACCATCTCAGCATTGTATCAGTCCTTTGGTCTTCAAGTAAACACCAAGAAGACAGAGGTCATGGCGCAACTCTGTACCAAATCTCCTTCACATGTTGGCTTCCACATCAATGGCAGTCCACTCGGTCTTGTTGACCATTTTACATACCTGGGCTCCACACTCTCTGCAGATTCCACCCTTGACAGTGAAATCCACCATCGGATCAACAAAGCCTCATCAGCCTTTGGGCGCCTTAGGAAGAGAGTATTCGGCAACAACAACCTAAAAATCAGTACCAAAGTAGCTGTCTATAATGCAGTCTGTGTCACCACCCTACTCTATGGGGCAGAAACATGGACGCCGTATAGACGCCACATAAACAGCCTGGAGATGTTTCACATCAGATGCCTCCAAAAAATACTCAACCTGTCCTGGGAGGACCGCATCCCCCATACTGACATTCTGACTGCGACTGGCACCACCAGCATGGAAGCAGCTCTGGCCAAGAGGCATTTACGCTGGGTTGGCCACACCATTCGCATGCCTGGCTATCGCGTCCCACGCCAAGTCCTTTATGGACAGCTGCTCAACTCCAAGCGGGCCGCTGGTGGCCAGAAGAGACGATACAAGGACTTTACCAAAGAACTCTTGAAGCGCTGCAACGTCAACCCTGGCCAGCTCGAGGCAATAGCATCCAACAGACCAGCCTGGAGAGCCACGTGCAATAAAGCAGCTGAGCAAATCAACGACACCTTCATCCAAAGGAGGACCGCAAGACGTGCCCAACGACACCGGCAGGCAGACCCCACCTCCCAATCATCAGGACATACCTGCTCCATCTGTGGAAGAGTGTGCGGCTCCAAAATCGGCCTCCATAGCCACGTGAGGTGGCATCAACAGCAACAATGTTGACCAATCACCCCCCCCCAACCCCCTGGAACAAGCGTCATCATCGGACACGATGGACAGCTAACTGTGTGTGGTGCTTTGAATTAGCAGTGTGCTACATCTTCACTGCATTTAACCATGTGTTTTGGGTGCATCGAGATGCTTCTGGTAATAGCACAGCCTTGAGAACAGCTGATTTCCTGGTTAGAATGACTTTGACCTTGAGCCATCCAACTGAATAAGTCATTACTACTATACCACAAGATAGAATCAAATAGAATTTAGACACAATGGTCTGTTAACTTTGCCAATGATGCCATCTGGATGACTTTCCCACTGTCTGCACTCTGCAGCATTTTATACTATTTGATTTATTTTGTACTGTGTGTGTGTGTGTGTGTGTGTGTGTGTGTGTGTGTGTGTGTGTGTCTAGAGAAATGGACCAACCTGTTGTTGTGAATAATAACACACAGCCTTCACCATCAGTACATTTGACCAAAAAAGTGCTGATCACTGTGAAGAGGGTCCAGACTTAATCAGCAACACAGGCAGACATTATAAAAGCTTTGTGTGTTTATTTGAGCATAGTCCTGCCTTGAGATCAACACCCGGTGTTATCAGATTAAATCAAATATGCATACAATACAAACGAGAACACTAAAAGACACATCTTGGAAAAGTTCTTCCCAAATTGCACGTTTTTTTTTTATAGGTTCTTAAAATATTACAACACAGAATCAGTGCTGGGTCAACAAAGAACTGGACATGAAGTTCTTGTGAAAACCAAACACAACCCAAACACAGCAAATAGATACATTTACGTGTTTATCATTGTTTGCCAGTATTAGTGTAAATGTAAATGTAATTACATTATGTACATCTGCAGTATTTTTTGAACGGTCGTTGTCACTATGGCAATGTTTCCTTCCCTTGGCAGTTATCTCTGAAGAATGGTCGCTGGTATAGAGGGGGCATGCCAGTCCAAGTCTTCAGCATCAAGATACACACACGCGCGCACGCACGCACGCATGCACACACACACACAGACACACACACACCACACACACACATACACCACACACCACACACACACACACATACACACACAGACACACACACGTCTATATTCATTTCACAGCTTTGATTAAGTGTTATTTTCCGTGAGACAGATTACGCTCCTCGCAAGATGCTGCAAGACTGATGGTGTGTAGGTGTGTGAGTGCATGTGTGTTGCAAGGCATGTCTTTATGTGAGTGTGTGTGTGTGTGTGTGTGTGTGTGTGTGTGTGTGAGTGAGTGAGTGTGAGAATATCTCAACCAAATGTGTCACTTCCCTCATCATATTTGCTCGTGGTCACGTAGCCTGTTGACTGCATATGTTGATGGCATGGCAGACAATCTACTGAGAAGCCTGGCGATGAGGGAAAGCCATTTGATCTCCAAACATCTGAGGTGCAGAGTAAGTCCAGCTGACGGTGGGATTTCTGCATCCTTGATGATTACAAATGACTGTGATAATTGAGAATACAGGAGTGACAGTGTAGGATACTGTTTAACAGCAATACAGAGTCTACAAAATACAATGGCAGTTCATTTTTTTAACTTCAAACAGGCACATTTTTGACTTAAATGTCATCTTCTTTTCATTTGGAATCCTCACATTGAGTTTATATAAATTAGGTTTTAACCACAACAAAGCACGCTTCACATAATTGGCAGTGACAAGTTTTTTTTGGGAATGTCACAACAATATTATCTTCCCAGGGGACAAACAAAATGAGTTCATCCCAGAGGGAACCCATGGTCTTAATTCCCTTTCGTTTCTCCTCTCTCTCTCTCTCTCTCTCTCTCTCTCTCTCTCTCTCTCTCTCACACGCACACAAAATCAAAAGTCACCCACCGAACCCCTCTCATTCAAAAAGATACTGAACCAAACCTGAAAAAAAAAAAACCTACACTTCTTCCAAGGCCAGACGTACACTACTGCAATGAAGCTCCATGCTCTAAAGAGGAATCCTGCCCCTTAAGCAAACATGATAGTCCCAATATAACACACTGGTGTCTTCCTACACACGCACAGTACAAACATATTCAAGGCAATGACCATCCGTCTGGATCAGGTGAGTCTAAATCCTCCATTGAAAATTCCGGCACAAAGAAAATGTCCCACTGATAAAATGTACTGTTTACAATTTACCAGCATCTAATCATCACCAGAAGTCCACTTCTGTTTTCCTGTTTATTTGGAAAACAATGACCAAGGTCCAAGGTCAGTTCCACTTGCTTAAGGTGTGTGTTTGTATATGTATGTATGTGTGGGTGGGTGTGTGAATTTGTGTGTGAGTGAACTCACCCACCACATACAAACACACGTAAAAACTCATAGACATGTTTACACACACACACACACACACACACACACACACACACACACACACACACACACACACACACAGGCATGTGTTCCTCTACAGTCAAGTGTCAGGTGGTCACACCGCTGGTGACCCCACAGTTCACTCCCAGCAGCTCAGCTAGTGGGGCATCTGTTGCACCCCTCCTCTTCCCCCCTCCATTCTCCCTCTTCCACCCTCTCCTGCCCCCTAGTGAAGAGAAGTCCGACAGCGCCCCCTGGTGGTGGGGAAGGGGGGTTTTAGGAGCCATCCTTGACCTCGGCACTCTCCGGTGGTGCTGGAGCTTCCTCTGAGGTGGGCGACTGGGCTCCACCTGGACCATCTGAGGAGAACACGGGACAAAGAGAGAGAGAGAGTGAGATGGACACACTGCACAGGTTGATGATTGCGGACATACTGTTTAGTCTTTACATTTGGTCATTACTGGTCATTGTTGGAAGCAAATATCGGGGGGGGGGGGGGGGATAGAGATAAAGAAAGAGATAGAGGTATAGAGAGTGAGTTAAGAGACAGAGAGAGACAGACAGACAGACAGACAGACACAAAGGTAGACAGACAGGGGCTGATACATAGAAAAAGACAGAAAGACAGACAGACAGAGAGGAATAAAGAGAACATATGGAATAAAAAAAGATAGGGCAGACAAAAAGCCCCATGACAAGACACTCTTTGTCCAAGCCTGTATAGAAGCAGATAGACAGAGGCCTGGACAGACATGGATGCACTACAACCAGTGCATTCTGCCAATCAGTCTGACTGACTCTTGAGAGTGCAGGACAGAGGTTTTCAGACTGGACATAACGAGCCAAGCTGGGGGTGGCGGTAGCGATAGAGTAGTGGCTAAGGAGCTGGGCTAGCATGCAAATGGCCTGAAAAGTTGTAGGTTCAATACCCAGCTTGCACCGTTGTGCCCTTGCGCAACTTAACCCAGAGTTGCTCCAGGGACAGTAGCCATTGTAATAACTGACATATGTAAGTTACTTTGGATAAAAGCATGTGCTAAATGAATAAGGTGGGGATCACACTGACCAGCGGCAAGCGGCAGGTTTCCTATTGTTCTGTATGGTTAGGCAGCAGTGGCGTAATGCTAGTCAGTTAAGGCAAACCATTTGTGTTACCATAGGAACGAGATAGAACTTATTATGGTCTGAACGTTGCGTTACGCTTGCCGCTGGCCTAACTGTAAATGGTGAGATGAATGGACCTGTGACGGAGAGTTCAGCCAGCTTGAGGGGCAGGTCAGTGGGGCTGACCCCCGCCGGGGAGCCCAGGATGTCGGGCAGGGCATTGCGCCGCCCCGAGCGGCTTGAGGAGGCAAAGTCCAACGCCGGCTCCACCTCGGTCATCTCAGGGTTCTGGGAGACAGACAGAGAGAAATATGTTCAATGTATGTAGCATATGTACTGTATGTACAAACACATCATTGAAAACACATTAAAATACATTCGTTTTAAGAGTGTACTAGTAAGAAACCTGTGAGATCAGTAGAGAAAGTGAAACCATGATATGAGATATAAGGTAAGAATAGATTAGAGAAAGGGTATAGACATTGGTGATCACCATTCAGAGGTCATTTTAAGCACAGTATGTGTTCCCACTAGGGGGAGCACTTGTAACAAATGCTTGCTTGTTTCATCACCCTTCCTGCCGTGGGATGCTGTGTGTGTGTTCGTGTGTGTGTGTGTGTGTGTGTGTGTGTGTGTGTGTGTGTGTGTGCGCGCGCCCATTTGCGTGTGCTGTTCTGAGTACAGCAGCAGCAGCGTTCCGTGTTTGTTGACAACACATGTCAGGAATATGTTTCCCTCTTCCCTCTCAGTCTCTCACAGCGTTTGTTTACCCCATAACTGCAGACCTCACGCTAAATGACCTCAGCCTCAGTGAGACATACCTGTGAGACTGAATCTGACAGTGGCACATTGTGAGAAGCAAACACTTATAGTCACTTATAACACTTATAACCAAATAGTCTACCAAATAGTCGCTCTCTTTATATATATATATATATATATATATATATATATATATATATATAATATATATATATATATATATATACACATGTATAGCAGAATCCACATAAGAAGAACACAATGGTTAGTGGTGGTGGTGTTTGTCTGTCGTCATGGCAACTGGATGCAGGTTAAGTGACTGATGGATGTTCAACAATGATGTCAACCTCCATGTGCACACACACACACACACACACACCACATGTAAAAAATGCACACTTCTCTCACATTCTTCTACCTATATCAACACTGCCACTCACAAGACACATGTTAACACAGCAATTCAATTAAAGAACACAGATACAAATATAGCATGCACACACATGCACACACTTGAATGGACAGACTATAGGTATCTGTATATAGCTGAGAAACACAGTTTAACTCGAATGAACCTACCAAATAGTTGCTCTAAAAATGCAGCTTACACTGACATACACACACACACACACAGACACACACAAAGCTGCTGTTTCTATGGTAACAGGAGGAAAATCACCTCTGGCAGACAAACATTTGAGTCTAGCTCTATTCTCTCCCTCTGTCTCTCTCACTCCCTCTCTTTCTCACTGTCTCTCCTCCCTCCTCTTGTTCCCTGTCTCCCTTTCTCTCTCCCTCATGTGATTCTCTTTTCAACCCCTTTCTCTTTCTCTCACTCCCCTTCTCGCTCCCCCCTCCCTCAACCCCTTTCTTTCTTTCTCTCTCTCTCTCTCTCTCTTTCTCTCACATCTCCCTTCCTGCCTCTCGGTGCTGTTAAAATAATCTGCCTCTCTGCTGGAACCTCTCATCATCTGCAGCCAGCTACAGCTCTCCCTCTGAAAGCTGCTTATTTGCACTGAGCCGCCCCTGAGAGCAACGCCTCATCTGGGCCAGAACCAGGCCAGCGCAGGGCCTGGTGTGGCCCGAGTATGTTCAAATGAGAGCCACACTCTTGCACCTGTTCTCATTACCACAAGGACCACAGCACATACTGTCTGCCAAACAGGGATGGGAGACAAGCAAGCACTAATTAAATGTAAGTAGTGCACAATAAAAGTTTTTCCTTACACACACACACACACACACACACACACACACACACACCTTTGAAACTGTCAAGGTGAAGCTACAGCCTGGCCATCTGCTCCATCACAGTTGCAGTCAAACCCCTTACCAGGCAGAGTTCAGAGTTATTCGTCAGGTCAGAGGTGTGTGTGTGTTTGGGTGAGTGTGAATGTGTGTGTGTGTGTGTGTGTGTGTGTTTGGTTAAGTGTGAGTGTGTGTGTGTGTGTGAGCGAGAGAGACAAAAAGAGAGAGAAAGAAATGTCAACTAGGGATGGTGTAAACAAGGCCGTAAAGGATATCAACATGATACTTAATAAAGCAGCTTTCAAAGATGACCTCATAAGACAAAAACGGAAGCCTTTAAAAAGGAAAAATACTGAGGAATACTGACAAATGGTTTGATCAAGAATGCAAGACCATCAGAAAAGACCTGAGGAAAATAAAAACATTGCCAACCAAACAGCCCAGCCTTACACATTAATTACAATGAAATTCCAAAAAATATAAACATACAATTCGGAACAAAAAAACTAAATTATAGCCAAAAGAAATTAATTTCTGGGATTTGTGGAACTATTTCAACACAAAGGAACCACAAGCATTACTTATCCAAAATGCCAACATCTGGAGAGCACACTTAGAAGATCTATACAAAGACATATCAATTAACAAAATCAATTCAGATCAACAACCAAAACAACCAAAACCCTCTTGACATTCTGCAGAAATATTTTACAGAGAAAAACTCCAACAAATGCATGTAGAGCAACAAAAGAGCACTACCGGTAGATTTTTTTAATCACCTTAAATCCAGCCTACAAGACACCCTTCATTCTAAAGCCCTCCAAACCCAAGAGCCGAGCCCAGAGAAAAGTCCCCTACATCAGTTGTTGCAGAGACTAACTGACCTGCACCAAACACACTCTGACCAGTCTCACAACAACACTGTTTTCCAAAAAACAATCAGAGTAAACCAAATAATGAAGCAATGTAAAGAAGCCTATTTAGAACATTAGAAAGAGGAAACTAAAAATCAAAGCAGATTAGAAAGTTATCTGGCTCTAAACCGGGAATATAAATGTGCAAAATATCTCTCTACTGTCAGAGATAGAAAACAGAGACCCTAACCAAATGCAGGCTAGGTGACCACAAATTGGAAATTGAAAAAGGAGGACACAAAAAATCATGGCAACCAAAAGAACCGAGAACATGTGTTCACTGCACGACAGGTGAGGTCGAGACAGAGATGCACTTCCTTTTACAATGTAAATCCTTCAATCACATAAGAAGCCTTTTCTTCAGCAAATTCAATTCAAAAATTCCTAATGACATCAAAATTATAGATACTATTAGGAGAAGGAAATGGGACATATCTTGCTGCCCAATATGTATTAACAAGCCACAATCTGAGGAACAGTGAGTGACCTATACAGACAAACAAACACGCTCACACTCACACAAATACTCTATCATATACTGCATTTTATTTTACTTTATTTATTTTATTAATTGCTTTGGCAATATGAGTGACCTTGTCATGCCAACAAAGCATTTTGAATTTGAATTTGAATTTGAACTCGAGACATCGAAATTTAATTTAGACGAAATTTAATTTCGTTTGGCTTGATCACACAATGAAAAGCTCCACAGGTTACTGTACATTTCCTCTCTGCCATCTTCACATTCTCTCTTCTCTAGCTATTTCTTTCTTCCCGCCATCTCATTCACATGACAGGGCTTCTATTTCTGAAAGCTTAAACTCCCTCACTCTACCCTGGGAGGAAATATAGAACTACATCTCAGAAACACCATTGACACCCTCTCATTACACGTTGCTTGTTTATATGAGCATGAGTGCATGTGTGTGTGTGTGTATGTGTGTGTGACAGAGCAAGAGAAAAGGAGAGAACAGGAGCAATAAAGCTATGGATATGCTGATGGCCACAGGTAAGAAATGGCAGGATCATTTGCTTTCAACTCTGGAAGTGTCCACAAAGATTTGTTAACCTTTCTTTTTACCTTCTTCTCCCAAGTCCTCTCTCTCTTTCCCTTCCTCTCTCTTTCCCTTCCTCTCTCTTTCCCTTCCTCTCTCTCTTTCCCTTCCTCTCTCTCTTTCCCTTCCTCTCTCTCTCTTCCTTCCTCTCTCTCTCTCTTCCTTCCTCTCTCTCGCTCCATTCCTTCCTCTCGCTCCATTCCTTCCTCTCTCCCTCTCTCATTTTCTTTGAGCTCTTTTTGTTCTCTTCCTGCTCTCTTCTCCCCTTTCACTTTGATTCCTTTTCTTCTCCTCTCTCTCTCACACACCTTCTTTCCCCTCCATCTCTTTTCTCTCTCTTTCTCTCTCTACTCCCTCCTTCTCTCCCTCCTCTCCCTATCCCCCATGTCGGAGCGCAGTGGCGGTGTGTCAAGGCCCCTCTTTGTCTCAGCTGTCCAGGCCAAGAAGACAGGCTGTAATTAGGCCGTGGCAGCTCTGCAGCTGCTTGCCGTGCGCACGGTGGGTGGCAGACAGCTAGAGGACAAAGGAGGGAGGAAGCAGACGCACACACAGCCTGCCCGCCTGGACCACAATGCACTGGGGCACGGCAGGACAGACCGAGCGACGGGGGGACACAAACTCCATTTGGGTCTGATGATTCTCTTTTTATATTCACCCTCAGTTGGTCCAAAACATACACACACACACACACACACACACACACACACACAAACTAATGCTTTTTAGTTTTGGAGATGATTATGGGTCACAGTTTTCTACTTGTTGTGGATCCAAAGGACATCTCCATAGCAACGAGAGGACACGGCATCCACACTTTAATAAATGTGTAATTGAGGTCAGAGGTGCCTGCGATCATCGTCTCTCCATGACAGCGCTCTAAGTAGATCTGAGGCTCATCTAACGACAGCACCATTGAGACTAATGCTTGGGGAGAGATATGAATGAGAATGAAACCAAGCCCTACTTAACCACACGCGGACATGAATGGCTTCCCATCTGCTGTGAGGGATGGAGCTTTTCCTAGTAAAATGGGTCACTTCTGTTGGGTTAATAGGAACACATTGTCACAGAGACATTTCATCTGCCTTTTTCTGAACAACTGCAAGTTTCCATTTCACTTGTAATGTCAGTTTATTGCATGGCTGTAATCACACAGGCTGGTACAGAGTGGGTCAGACTGATTTCCTGACTTTGAGAGATCAAAGTTAGAGCGTCTCGAGATCTCGAATCATTAATCCAGGAACTGAAGGAACTGTGTATGGCTACAAACAAGTGATAAATACCTATACATATAGCCACAAATTGTGAGAGCAGTTAAAGTTGATAATATTATCTGATAATTTCTGTTGATTACTTTGTTGATTTCAGGTCAAGCTAGACGTACTTATCGTAATTGGATCTATTGCATTGTCATTAAGTTTTATGATTTGAAACATTTTAATCACGGAAGTAGAGATACAAAGACTCACAGTGCCAGTCTTGGCAAATTTATATGACAAGGTTATATGTCCAAAGGTCAAGGTTTATAGTTTCAGTTTCACCTGTGCTGTTGATTTTATATGCTGTCAGTCAGGAAAATTCTAGGATCTTCTATGATAACAGTCTGCAAGAGTGCCACATGACAAAACAATGACAAGTCACTGTAAAATGATGGGAATAAGTACATTCCTGTATCATTAATATACACTGGTCTTTTGTAAACACATTTAACACAAACTCAGTGACTGAGAGGTCTAAACCATCCTCTAAGACCCAGATGATGGTGACACTCTGATTTATGCCTTTGTATGGGCTGGCTGGTGAGTGCAGAGGATTTTCAGCACCATGGACAGCAGAGTGCTGCTGTGTGTTGTTGGGGTTGAACTGTGTTGGGCTGGGCTGGGTTGTGCTGGGTTGTGCTGGGATGGGCTGGGGTGGTGTTGTGCTGGGCTGGGCTGTGTTGTGCTGGGGTGGGGTGGGGTGGTGTTGTGCTGGGCTGGGCTGTGTTGTGCTGGGCTGGGCTGGGCTGGGGTGGGGTGGGGTGGTGTTGAGCTGTACTGGGCTGTGTTGTGCTGTGCTGGGCTGGGCTGGGGTTGAGCTGTACTGGGCTGTGTTGTGCTGGGCTGGGCTGGGGCTGGGCTGGGCTGGGCTGGGCTGGGGTTGTGCTGGGCTGGGGTGGGCTGGGGTTGTGCTGGGCTGGGGTGGGCTGGGGTGGGGTGGGGTGGGGTGGTGTTGTGCTGGGCTGGGCTGGGGTTGAGCTGTACTGGGCTGTGTTGTGCTGGGCTGGGCTGGGCTGGGGTTGTGCTGGGCTGGGCTGGGCTGGGGTTGTGCTGGGCTGGGCTGGGGTTGTGCTGGGCTGGGCTGGGGTTGTGCTGGGCTGTGTTTGGCTGGGTTGGGCTGTGCTACTAGATGGATCTGTGGCTGAGGCTGCACTGCTGCCCTGTCTGTTTGTCTTCCATCAGACACCACAAGGGGGTGAGGAGCAAAAAAAGATACAACTGTGTGTGTGTGTGAGAGAGAGAATGTGTGAGAGAGAGAAAGAGAGGGGAGTGAGAGAGAGAGAGAGTGGAGGGAGAGAGGGTGGGATAGTAAGAGAGAGAGAGAGAGAGAGAGATGTGAGATAGGGAAAGAGATTGTGTGAGGGAAAGCAGATGATGCATGGAGAGAATAGGGGATGTGTGAGGGAATATGTGCTACAGAGAGAGTGTGGTGGAGAAATATGCGCTCTGCGTCTCACATAAGCATGAATGTGTAAATAAGCCCCTCATACCCATATGTGTTCAGCCTCAGTGTAACCCTTCAAGACTATTTTCAGCTCTCTATTCAGTCAGCATACTTACTTCCTACTTCCTGCCTACAGCTACTGTCTTCCAATCTCTTTCTTACTCACCAACTCATGTTACAGCAACTATTTGACGCTTTTTGAGTTGTGTTTCTATTAGTAACTACTTTTGATTCCGTCTTTGAAATGCTCTGGATGATATAGGGTCCCTTGCATGATATATACACACACACACACACTAGCCTTTTTTTTTAGCCATCCAGCCAATGCACCTCATAGTCCTGTAAGTAGTAAATGGATGCATTTATATAGCGCTTTTCTCCTCCGAGCACTTAAAGCGCTGTACAATGTCATTCCTCACATTCACCCAGTCACACACACACTCATACACTGATGGCGGAGGCTGCCATGCAAGGCGCCAACCTGCACGTCGGGATCAGTGTGGGGTTCGGTGTCTTACTTAAGGACACTTCGTTTAGCTGGTTCCCAGGAATGTTGGGGTAAAAGTAACGTGCATCATTGCTCATTGTGCAATTCATCATCATCATCATCACTCATTCCATTGTGCTCTCGCGAGAACTCTTTTAGCAACATTATTTGAATTCAATCAACAAAGTATCTATCTATCTATCTACAGTATCTATCTATCTATCTATCTATCTATCTGTCTATTTCCCAAGAGACAGCCTTTTATGTCTTTGAGGGAGTTTGCTTGCAATAGTTTTAGAGACGAATACTCCATAAAGCTGTTAAATAGCATAACTTATTATAGTTAATCATTTTATTCTATAGGTCTCTCAGCATTATGAATGTACCATTTCATACTCTCTATACATCACCCCATCTCTCTCTCTCTCTATCTCTCTCTCTCTCTCGGCATTGTCCCAGTGTTTCTCCTAAATCAGGTCAGTCTGACTGTGCCCATCATGTCACACTGCACTGTGAGTCACAGCAACAGAGATGAGGTCAGCATATTCAGCGCACACACACACACACACACACACACACACACACACACACACACACACACACACAAACATAAACAAACACGCACACACACACACACATAAACAAATGTGCGCACACTCACAGACATAAACAAACACGCACGCACGCATGCGCGCACGCGCGCACACACACACACACACACACACACACACACACACACACACACACCACCACCACCACCACCACCACCACCACCACCACAACTCTTCAACTTCACACACATCCTCCCCAAAACACACATGACTACCTTACTACCCACAGAGCTGCAAACCAAAATAGGGCTGCACGATTTGGGGAAAATATCTCATTGCGATTTTTCTGACAGATATTGCGATTGTGATTTGCAATATGATTTTTGAATGTCTTGAATTGATTCAGTTCAATATTCAAAATGTTCATATTCATATGTAACTGTGCAGCCCTAAACCAAACCAAACAGCAGCTTCCAGGCTGATCCAGCTCTGCTTCTGCTGCTGGTCTGTCAGCTCTGTGTCACATGTGGACCTGACCTACGCCAGAGTCACAAGTTACCCACCACTCTCTCTGTGTCACATGTGGACCGGACCTAAGCCAGAGTCGCAACCCACCACTCTCTTGGCAGATGGAAAAAAGAACGCTTCAGAAAGAAAAACTCCTACCACGCATTTGTTCCAATCATTCAGTAAACTAATTCTAATTAACACAACACAACTCTACAGTGCAGCCAGGTAGATGCACGAATTAGTGAAATCCTCTGTATATGGGCAAAACCAAATGATGGTAGGAGCTGGAGCTTTCCACCTCAGCTCTGTAGTTGCTACCACTGCCGTCAACGCCAAACAAGACAAGAAACAAAAAAAGAAAATGGCACCTTCCTTTGTCATCTCCCTTTGTGCCAGGGGCCATACTTTAGTGTGAACACATTTAGTAAAAGCTTTTGCACTTCCGACATCTTTGGAGAATTATATAAAGAGACCCTGTGATAGGAGGGAAAACATGGTCTAGGATTACTCCCCTTCCTCTATTTATAGTCTCTAGGATCATGTTCATACGTTGAGCACCTCTCTTCGCTTCCATGGTAACCGCGGTGCTGTACATCACTGGATCACAGCACTGGGGAGCTAACGAGCTGGGGATGGAGGCTCGGATGTGTGAGATTCTTCCAGTGTCGGTCTGTGGCGGTGTGGCGATTTCAGCGGTGGCTGTCTTGAAAGGCCAGTGCTGGACTTTAGGTATATGCAGTGAAGCGATGCTGAGCTGGCAGGGAGACAGATGTGGCTCTTTGAGAGATCACGTGTTGTGACTTTGGGAGGTGCCTGAGACAGGGCGAGGAGATCAGAGGAGACAAGAGGGAGAGTGTGTGTGTGTGTGGAGGGGGGTGGGAGGTGTGTGTGTGTGTGTAGAGGTGATGGGGTGAAGGGGGACAGGCAGGTACACATTTTCCATCAATGCCACACATTTCCTTTCATCCTCACAGACAACTCAACCAATGTCCACTTGGGTGTGGCGCGCACACACACACACACACACACACACACACACACACACACACACACACACACACACACACACACACACACACACACACACACACACAAATAAATCACCATCACCACAAAAGCACAGGAGTATAGATGGGATATAGCCATAACACACATTCATCCACAGGGCCCAAAATAAGCTCATCGCTTCCCTCCTCCCCTGGCTCCTAAATGAGACCCAGGAGAGCGGTAGGACTACGCCTCCCATAATTCACCAGACACAAGCCCAAGACAGCTGTTTGAAACAGAGAGTGTGTAGTGAGTAGTGAGGTAGACAGAGAGAGATACAGACACACAGGGGACACACAGGGGAGTGACAGAGAGGGAGGGAGAGAGAGAGAGAGAGGGAGGAGAGAGAGTGACTGTTAGCTGCTCCAGGATGAGAATTGCAGTGACGGGTTTGTATGACTCTCCTGAGATGCTAGGAAAAGCAGGACGACTGGCTGTGGACCCACCCAACCATGCAGTTGTCTAATCTGCAGCGATGACACATGTGTCAGAAAAGGATTCTTAGTCATCCCCCAAAGCACTGATGTCACTGCCAGAGCAACACATTATTTATTGACTTGGGTCAGTGACAGGGGGCTCTTTTGCTGTTGTGCTGCTGTGTTTTTATTTATTTTTTTGTGGAGGGTGAGTTGTGTTTTGTGGTGGTTGATTTTTTTTTGTGGTTGTTGTGTAGCCCAGTGTTGTGTAGTTGTTGTATAGTTGTTGTGTTGCACAGTTGTGTAGTTGTTGTGTAGCCCAATGTTGTGTTGTTGTGTAGCTGTTGTGTAGCCCAGTGTTGTGTTGTTGTTGTGTAGCCCAGTGTTGTGTTGTTGTTGTGTAGCCCAGTGCTGTGTTGTTGTTGTGTAGTTGTAGTGTAGTTGTTGTGTAGCCCAGTGCTGTGTTCTTGTGTAGTTGTTGTGTAGCCCAGTGCTGTGCAGTTGTTGTGTAGCCCAGTGTTGTGTAGCCCAGTGCTGTGTAGTTGTTGTGTAGCCCAGTGCTGTGCAGTTGTTGTGTAGCCCAGTGCTGTGTAGTTGTTGTGTAGCCCAGTGTTGTGTAGTTGTTGTGTAGCCCAGTACTGTGTAGTTGTAGTGTAGCCCAGTGCTGTGTAGTTGTAGTGTAGCCCAGTACTGTGTAGTTGTTGTGTAGTTGTAGTGTAGTTGTAGTGTAGCCCAGTGCTGTGTAGTTGTAGTGTAGCCCAGTGTTGTGTAGTTGTAGTGTAGCCCAGTGTTGTGTAGTTGTAGTGTAGCCCAGTGCTGTGTAGTTGTAGTGTAGCCCAGTGTTGTGTAGTTGTAGTGTAGCCCAGTGTTGTGTAGTTGTTGTGTAGCCCAGTACTGTGTAGTTGTTGTGTAGTTGTAGTGTAGTTGTAGTGTAGCCCAGTGCTGTGTAGTTGTAGTGTAGCCCAGTGTTGTGTAGTTGTAGTGTAGCCCAGTGCTGTGTAGTTGTAGTGTAGCCCAGTGCTGTGTAGTTGTAGTGTAGCCCAGTGTTGTGTAGTTGTAGTGTAGCCCAGTGTTGTGTAGTTGTTGTGTAGCCCAGTGTTGTGTAGTTGTAGTGTAGCCCAGTGTTGTGTAGTTGTAGTGTGGTGGTCCACGGCGAGCTGCTGCTGTGCTGCTGCTGGAATTCGCTGACCTCACCTCTGTGGGTCTGACTCATGGTGCTGCATTACATGATCGACTCAGGCAGTCTGACCTGATTCAAGGAAAGCACATGGACCAAACTGCCTCTGCCAGCTACACACAAAGACCTTTTCAAACACATTCACCCACATCATATACTGTAGTTACACAGTATTCCATAGTTATGTAAGGGTAAGTACTATTGAATCTCTAGGTCAGTCACAGACAATGACCCTCCCCCCTTTTTTTTTTACCGGTACCAGGTGGCTGTTGTTTGTTATAACATCTAATATCACAGATGTATTCACTTATTCAGTCTATCCCTGTTAATGCTATACAAGCTACACGGCCATTCATTCAAAGGAAAACCTGGCATTTTTTCACACAGATCCCTGTTTCTTGAGGTCACCGAGTAAAAAAAGAAAGAAAAATCCTACCTAGCTCGAGTTGCTGCAGCCAATAGCTAGAGTAGCCAGGCAGCTACAGTGCTACACTCTGTGGGCATGATTTTTAAGATTTTCGAAAGATTGTGTTTTTTTCCGTACTGACAGTACTACTCGTGACCTCGGAAACAGAGATCTACAGTATGTGATGTGGAAATGCTCGTTGTTGAAGCTCACAAGAAACTGAAGAGAAGGCAGGGAAGGGGGCATGGGAGTGTCTGTATTATGTTTGAAGCAGAGATTGCAGATCTAAACTATATATAAATGAACCATAACAATATTCAACATTAGAGCAGTGTAACCTATACTAACTAGTGTGTTTTCTCACAATTCATACAAGAAATAATGCCTCACAGCATGGTAACTCAGGTAACTAAGGGAACAGGTGGGCTTGTAAATCAGATATTTTTATATTTGTTTTTAACATGCATTCGGGGTAATCCTACCACAAGGGGTCAGTTATAAATTAGCAAGACACATTGTGCTCCATTCACTCAAACCACTTGCTGAGGTGGACTAAGGTGGTGTGGGGCTAGAGCAGAACTGTGATGTGGTCAGGTGACTTGAATCATGCAATCTTTTGTTTTTTGCCACAAAGTTGTGGATGTTTTAGAGGGGATAGAGGAGTTTATGAGAAATGGCAAACAAGATGAAAACGGTGGCAGATGTGGGATCATGTGACAAAAGTAATGATCAAGTAAATACTTCTACATTTCTACTTGACAATAAACAACATTCTCTCTTTTGGAAAGCTGACCGTGGAATTTAACTTGAAAATGTGTGTGAGTGTGTGTGTATACGATGCCTCTATAATGGTTCCTTAAAGTAAAGTAAAAGTGCAGTAAGTGACAAGTGACAATAAGATAATATCTAGATGTTCTAGACATTTAGAAAATCTAGAAAAACTGGAAAGACACTCACACCATTATCAGCATTGTAAGTTCTCTCTCAGATTAAATACGCTCCCCTTCAAGATTGGATTTGTCCAAATTGTTCAAATTGTGATACAAAAACAACATTTAACACTGAGCAAAAAGACACATATTTAGTATAGGTTACACAGGTTAGTGCAGTTCTAAAGAGCAATACTGTATACTGTGAGCAATACTCACAGTGAGGTCATTAAGATGAAGCACCTGGTGGGCTAGTAAATCAGTCCCAGTTGACATTTGTTTTTAACATGTTTCCAGGGTGATATCATGCAGTGAATCAAAGTTAATAGCCTACATTAGGCTACTTCCCATTTTGCATACGTTCAGTTGTAGGCTATCTAAACCAACTAAAAGCTTGACTGAAATATTGTAAAAACATTTACTTATTTTAAAATCTATGGGAAGAGTGACTACTAGTTTCATCCCGAGCTGCACGTTATCATGATCACATTTAAAGATGAGGTTATTTATTTATTATTATTTTTATTTATTTTTTTTTTTTTCAAAAATGTTGCCTGTCGGCCGCATTAAAAAAATGGAACATGCAATTGTATTTCACAACTTTGCGAAGCAGGGGCGTCGCTAGCTATTTAAAACATTCGGGGCTAGAGCCCAGAAGTTAGTCTTTTTTTGTCTGGGGGTTCGGGGGTTTCTCCCCCGAGAGATTTTGAAAATCGGGCTGATGAACATGAAATTTTAACCTACTTTGAGAATGAAAAGGAAGGCCAATCGTAATGACTCACGTCATGGCATTCCGAATATTTTGATGTTTAAAGACCGTGTAAGGAGAACGTCTCTTCTGCCAAAGTGCACCATACAGCACCCAAAATATGACATTAAAATAGCCTGTAGAATAAACATCATCATGCACCTCTGTCAAGTGCACAGGTGTGAGCGTTCGTCTTGGGATAAACATTTGGACGTCATCACCTTCAATTAATGGGCTATGGGTGCCTTGAAAGCAATGCATTTGGGTTGTGTATCACTAACTTTTGCCCAGAGAAAAAGTTCCATTCTGTCAAATGCTACAGGAGAGGAAGGGCGGAGAGAAAAGGCAGTGTGTAATTTCTCAATCTATACATCTACTTTCATAATTCCATGGTATTCTGCAACTTTCACATCCAGTCAGCGATGGCTCAAGAGAGGATTATTGTGCAAGTCTAGTCAGTGTTCTCTTAGTCAGGTTCAGTGCCGGTGTTACATGGCAACTGGCACCCATGTTAACTGGCTAGCGCCGGCCCTGGTCAGGTTTCACTTCACTTATGAATAACCCCTTACAAAAAAATAACTATAGAAATCTTTTAGTGTTTTGTATTGTATATTATATTAATACATGCATGATCACATCATATACTTTCCCAGATATGGGTAGCCTATACTGACTTGAAAACTATATAGCCTAGTATAACAGATGGCCCTTACATTGAGCTTACTAGTAAAATTAGGCCTACACTGAAAATGGCCTAGGCCTCAAAGGGTACCTAATTCATTGAAGCCCTTTTAAGGTGTGATTTACAAGCCTGGGGGCTAAGCCCCCACTGTCTTTCAATCATAGTGATGTCCCTGTCTCTTACCAAAGACGTTAAATTAAAATATAGGCTACTACTGGTCATAGACCTACCCTCTTGAACAAAGCATGACTGCACTTCACCACCACACCACTAGACTATATGAGCAAACTGCATACGATCGATTTGACAGCACTCGCAAGTCCGAAGAACTCACCCTGCTTTGATGCGAGTGTTTTGTCTATTTACATAGGCGTCCATTGGGCTAGCCTACATGGTTTGATACGTGCTGAAAAAGTCCTGTTTGCTGTTGAACTTGCGCTTCACCTCTTCTATGTTTATTGACAAACCCATGAGTTATGACCCATAATACAGCCTACTTCAATGATTGTGTGAATTGATCTGTAGCTATCCTCTGCCTATGGTTCCAGATAGCCTATCTGAGACGGTGGTCTGGTTCAAATGAGTTGCGTTATGAAATTGAGAATGACACTGCGACTAAATCGTTTAGTCTAATCGCTCCGACTAAGCGTTTAGCCTAATCGTTTAGGAGAATATCCTTTTGGAGATTATGATCGATCGTCTATGACAGTGATAGTCACGGTGCGTCTGTGAATGGAGGTGCGTGTATACAACGGTGTCCACTAAGCATACCATGCTTGTTTCGACCCTCTGCCCAACATAGCTTGGAGGTTGCAATGGTAATCGTGATGATAGTGTCCGTAATGGATGTGGTACAGACAGCAGGGCTAGTAGAAATAGGGCTCTAAAGAACTACAAAGTCAACCGCGATAGGAACTGTTTGACCAGAATACTTTATTGTAGGCCTATATTGTAGTAATCTATTACTAAACCACAACATATTAGGTGTTGGTATACATCTTAGGTGTTTTCCTGTTAATTTGTTATGTGGGTAATATGAAAAAAGGAAAGTAAACCTGCTTAAATATGTTCATCCAGTATTTACTGAAAGGTGCATAATTTGAGGTGCTTGCCATCCAGTGACAAATTACATGGGTAAATTTACCCCCTTCATAAACTTTTGTTTTACTCAAAGATTTTTACATTTACAGTAGGACTTCATCTCTGACCACTTTCAAGCCATGGCCTTTTGAAATTTTGATATAAAAATCCAATGGTGTTGCTTTCTTAACCCTGATGAGTTTGCCAGGTTTAAAAAAGTTATGAGAGGAAATATTTTTATTTGGTGTGAAACACACACACATACCTGTTTTTATGTTTTTCATTTATTTTATAATTTGTATTAATATTTATTTTATCCTTATTTTATTTATAAGCTAAGGTTGCTAGCACAGGTGTCTAAAACTAGATAAAAACACTTGCACTTTCTGTTTGCAGTTTTGTGTGGTATTTGAAAAAAAGAACATTGTATTTTCAGATATAGCCGGCCCTCCAATCAGATGACGTTGGCAGAATTGGCCCCCAGCTCATTTGAGTTTGAGACCCCTGATCTAGTGTGTTAGTTACAGTTTTGTCATAACTCCCTGATGCATTTTTGCATTTAGAATAGCCAGAGCGTGAACAATATCGGGTGCCTATGGACTAGGCTTGGTGAACCCAACCTGATCTGCCCGCTATTTATTTTTTGATTTCTTAAAAGATTGAGGTTGGTCTGGTGAAAGCCAGACTAGCCATGGACCTCAGTTACACAATGCAAGGGAACATGAATCAGCCTATATTTGCACGAACAATAACGGACAACAGCTCTTCAACTTTGGCCCGTTAAAATGTGTATGAACAGTCTAGCGACGCATTTCATCAAGGCCCATTTGGACATGTCCGTTATTTGCACCACTAGATGTAAAACAGCATTTCGTTTTACTTAATTTGTGCATTAACAATAACGTTTCAGACTACTGTTACTTAATTTCTGCATTGACAATAAAGTATTACATGAACTAAAGATGACTAAAATCTTATGTAGAAGAAGAAACATTCACAAAAAATCCATCCATCCAAAAATTACCTTTGTTTTTGATAGCTGTTGATAGCTGAAAACGGCACAGAACTGATAGAGATGTTTTTGTTTATAAATAAATAAATAAATAACATGCTGATACCTTTTGCTTTTCCCAAATACAATGTAGCCTACAGGTGTAAGTGACCTTTCATCAATCCAGTTGCAATGGATGAACTGTGATGAACTGCCCTACTTGTGATTGTTTAGAGATGTTAAAGGTTTTATAACAATGCTACATCTTCTTTGGCTATTCTACAATCTATTCACCTTTTCAGCACCAGTAGGCTACTCTCTGTGCAGCCGCACACACACACTCAGGCATGCCAAACAAGCATACACAAAAGTTTCAAGAGTGGGGGATGGAGTAAAATATGGAGACAAATTGAAGTGTGATTTATTTTCGCGGAACGGATGTACAGGACTGAGCGGCGGTCATATTTTGTACCGCTATGCGGTACATCTAGTTTTTTGTATGTCCGCTTATTTTAGGTGTATGTTTACATGTCTATTCATTCTTTACATCAAGATATTCACGTACAGTCATTTCTAGTAGGTAAAGCAACTTCCTGACTATAAACATGCCAAGTTTCAAAGTTCTCAGAGCTTGTGTGATTGATCTGCACTAATTTATATGCCTTAACTCCAATACAGACAGGCTAACAATATCTGTTAATTTAACAATCTTAGCAGTAAAATAATTTTAGCCAAGAATCCATTTCATATATGGGAGACCTTAGAGATGAGGAAAAACATTGTTGGGTTTAGTTCTACCTCCGGTAGGGGTATCTCAAAAACTAAAGCTCTTTCTGACCATTTGTCACTAGCCTATAAGTTAGTGTCTCTTTCTAGTTATTCAAACAAAGTGTCCTTCAAGTTAGTGAGGTGCAGTGGTAGCCTGCTAGCTAGTAACATCAGCATTGATCAACGTTGTCTTTTAGGGCTGTTTCACGAACCTGAGCTGATCGAAATGTCCTCCTGGGTTGCGGGAGATGATGACACACACTGAGTTTCCACTTCTTGTCCCTGCTCTGCCCTTTTTTTTTCTAAAGAAACTTCTAATATCCATTTGTCCTTCTGTACACTTATTTCGCTAAGGCTAGTAGAAGCACGAAACAGCAATGCAATATAGCGTAGAGGAGAAGGTACTTGAAATGGCAACATTTTGCAACAAATGATTCTAAACCTGCCCAGATCACGTCAGATTTTCTTGCGCTGCTGTTAATGCACACAATGGACACAAAACACAAAAGTCTCTTCTACGGGGTTCTATTTATTTCATTCACGATTAGAGTTTTTGTTGTTGTTGTTGTTGTTGACGGCCCATAGATCCGGGGCTATCCCCAGACAATCCTGGGCTATAGCCCCGAATGCCCAGGTCTAACGACGCGCCTGTTGCGAAGTACCGTGACTGGGAAAGGCTGGCAAGCAAGGGTGACCTACGTCCGGATTTAGGCCGGACCATCTATGGGCCGGGCAGTCCGGATCTTAAACGCCCTGTCCGGCGTCCGGCGCAGCCTCAAGCTGGACACTAATGTGTCCTCCTTATTGAAGTTGCGCTGGGCTTCTAGAACCTTTGCTCGGACGGACGCGGAGACTGCTGGTCAAATTATCCGGTGCTTCTGGCACTCATCGTCTGATAATTTGCTGTGCAATTTATGAAGGAACCACTGACCGACATGAAAATAAAACATTTTCGCAATCAGTAGGAAATACACGTTAAGTTGATCCGTTTGCACTTCTCCAGCGTATGTAGGCAATACCTGACAGGGAAGTGAATAGGCGTGCGGCCTGCGTGTGCATACCCAACAGGGAAGTGAAGCTGATCTGTCCGCGGCTTGCTTGCAGCCTTTTCCAGTAGCTTCGCAAAAGTTGTCCGCATATTCCGTTTTTTTTTTAATGTCGGCGACGGGCTATAAAAAAAACGCACCCAAAATGGGGTGGGATGATTGTATTGGGATCACTGGGGTGTCAGGTGGGACTGTAAAAAAGGTTACATTTTAGCCCTCAGAGTTCAGGTATGAGGGCCCCTTAGCAAGATTTTGCTTAGGGCCCCATGGAGGTCTGAACCGGCACTGGTTGTAGCAAAGCTCCACTTTAACCTGGAAGAGTTGACCCTAGAGGTGTTGTCTTATGAGCTGCTGCAGAGGGTGAAGGTGGAGTTTGTTGAGGCTAAAATAAAGAACAGGATACTGAAGACAGGAACTTAAATCGGTTAAAAATACAGGTGGACTGATGTCTGCAGTGTCTGAATCACTATAAATCACTGAATAAATCACTGTATCTGTTTGAGCAGTTGAGTGTTAATGCATGGTATTTTTTCACTCTCTTTTGTTGTTTACATAAACAAGTGCTTTATGTTTGTTAGGAACTGAAATGTGTATTTGTGGCATTCATTCATTTATTTATTTTTATGAACTTAGTTTGCACATTTTAGTCCAGAAATGTTAGGCAAGGCTGGTTCACTTTGCAAGGGGAGATTCATCTGGTCAGTTTTTGAAATAGACATGCGCAGATCTACGGGGTGGCAAAGGGTCGCAGCTGCTCGTACTTTGAAGGCCTACTTCTATCTGAAATGTTTGATCAGTTTATTTTAACAACCATCATAAACTAAATGGCTATAGGCCTACTTGCTATATCCTGCTCCTCCCGACGTTAGCTATTATTTATGTTTAATAACCAACTAGCCCTAGCTACCACTTGTTAACTTGTTTTCACTAATGAGTAGCCTATAGCTCATAACACCACATTTAAGTTCTAAAACATTTATTTCAGACATCATTTACAAGACACAATTAATTTACTTTGGTGCATAAAACCCTCATAGTAGGCTAAAGGTATCACAGTATCGGATAGATAGCCTAGACTAGAGTATCCTATCTAATAGCCAGGGGGTCCTAAACAAGCTGAGAATTTAGCTAAGCTATGGGCTAAGACGTGAGGAGTTAGGATATTCGAAGCTTAGAGACACAACAAGGAAAATCAAAATTAATCCATAAAAAAACAGAGGGCAAACATTATTTTATAGTATTTTATATATCCCCAGCCAAGGTGCAATGCAATAGTCACCACATTACCCATATGTCAGATAGCATATTTTCAATGGGGAAATGATTTAGCGTTTTGCATTTGCCTGAAGTGATGTAGCCTATAGGTATAGTCTAATGTTTGTTTCAATATTTTAATATGTTTATATTACTTAATTCAATGTATTTAGATATTGTTAAAATGTTGTTAATAGAAATAGTTGATTGTAAGGGCAAAGTAAGTTGCAAATCATTATAATTGTCTGTTTATTTCTTTGGTCTTTACCATTCAAATATTATGGTGGTTGACAGTGGGCCAGAAGTGGTGGTCCAATATCTGGAAGCCGGATTGCACTACATGGGTTTTTCTCACAATTTGGTCCCCCTCACTTTGAAAATATCTCCTGATGCGCCCTTGCTCAAAACTCATTGAGGAGTCATTTTTTCAAAATGTTCTCCAGGGGAGCATACCCCCAGAATCTTGTTTCAATCCAGATAACTAAATCTATTGATGGCTTATTTTGTATGACTAAATTTGTCCATATTCCCTCAAAACGCACTAGAAGACCTCATTTGATCATTTGGTCATTTTTTCAAAATGTTCCCCGAGGGAGCATACCCCCGCATACCCCCAAACCCCCCTAGAATTGCTTTTTGACACTGTACAATTTAAGTACAGACTACACAGACTGTAGATAGTGATAACACAGAGAAAGGGTCCACAATTCAAAAATGAAGACCCACACCATCCAAAAATCCAGCTAGATGTCTGCTTTGCCTCTTACCCATGTAATAATGAGAACAAAACACATTCAATGAAATCCATAGAATTTTAAGTTTTGAATAATGTCCATGGCCCCCCTCCTGGAACCTTATGCCACCCCTTTGCCACCCCAGGAATAAATCTCTAGATCCGCAATTGGAAATAGACAACCCAATATATTAAATAAATACAAATACTTTGAACATGTTTAGCCTTTCCAGGAATATAAATGATGATATATCATAGATCAAATGGTCTTGCAATGAACAGAGTATTTCAGAATCACTGTATCATGATACCGTTGTTATCATGGACAAAGTATTGTAGTTTAGAGTAGGCAAGGCCTACACCAGAGACCTATGTAATATTCTTGCCTCACTAAATGCCTCAAAGTGTCCTCCTTTTTGGTGTTATGGAAATGGCCATCCTACAAGCAAGCCGCAGACAGATCAGGGGATTCACTTCCCTGTTAGGTAGGCCTAGGCTAGGCCATCAACACGCATAGGAGAGATGTAGACATCAAACCATGGAACGAACACAAGTTTACCCAACTGCTGTTCCCGCTGTTCATTCTCATGAAGTTTCTTCCGTTTTTCATGCCCTGAATGCTAATTTGGTTTCATGTTCATCTTCCTAATGTACGAGGGGAGGAGGCCTTCATTAACTTGCGGGGCCATATGCAACTTGCATAGTGTGCGTATAAGGAGAACCGGCCCTGCAAGACACATTTTAAAAGGCGTGGCTTGGTAGAGAGCTGTCACTCAACAATCTCACAAAGTGAGTTCCAGAGGCTATGGGCAAGACTGGGGTCAAGATTCTGTGGAGCTTTCGTCATAGGAGATGGTACTGGGCACTGGACACGTGTGGAGCTGGATGAGCAGAACTGTGACGTGGTCGGGAGACTTGAATCATGTAATGATCCTTGCTACAGAGTTCTGGATGTTTTAGAGGATAGAGGAGTTTATGAGACATGGCAGACAAGATGGAATTGGACTGGCCAATGTGGAATGTAACAAAAGTAATTACCAGGTACTGTAAATACTTCTAAACTTCTTCTATGATAATAAACAAAAAAGGTCTGTCAGTCAACTGAAAAGTGCACTCAAAAGTCAAAGTGTTTCTGGATTCAATGAAATGTTAGTGGCAGATCTCTCTTTTGGAAAGCTGAATTTGGAAGTAAAGTTGGAAATATGTGTGAATCAATACAACTGTGAGTGTAAGAAGAAGTTCTCTTGGAACTCTGCATCTGTTCAGGCAAACTTGTTCAGCAGTAACGTTTGCCTCTGTTCAAGGAATTTGAATACACGTCTGCCGTGGGAATAAAAAAAAAAAGTGATGAGTGACAATGAGAACTAGAAAAACTGGACAGACACCCACAACATCATGATACCATCATCAACATTTTATGTGCTGATAATACAGTACAATCCTTTCTGTCAGAATAAATCTGCTCCACTTTAGCAGTAAGGGGAGACCAATAGGGGAAAGGCGTACTCGGATGTTAGCTTAACTAGCGCCAGACCTCATCTCATTGAGTTGGGGTCTGGGAACTACACATTTATTTTCTCGTATTTGAGACGTGGTTTACAAATGCCCAGAGACGTTTACTGGGCGCTACGAATGTCTATCAAATGTGTGTTGTCATCGTCTTGCTGTCCCCCCTCCGTTCTGTTCCTTCGTTGAGGTGAAAATCGCGCGCAAGGCATGGGGAAACCCAGGCTACCCGGAAGTGTCGTACACTAGCCTCACTCTGGCGGTCTACATCACTTCCTTACATTCATTCATTTCGTGCCATGCTTCCATTTCGTTACAATTGATCCAATCGTTGTCTAACTTACCTTAAATCTTTCCACTACAACCATCCATAATTTTCCCCGATGCCTGAACAACTCTTAGGTAAGGATGTTTTTCATACTGATGTGTATTTTGTAATTAATTAGAGGCTGAAGCCAAAAGGGCAAAATGTTTCACAGTATAAAGATTCTAAGAGTATATGCGTGTTAGTCGGGACACACCCATAAGAGACACAACAAGAGATACAATTTGTGAGAGTGAGAATGAATGAGATACGCAGCTGCACCAACGACACAGTATGGCTATATAGTCCATCACAATATACATGAGAAAACACCTCATATCCTTTGTGAAACTGGTATGAGATATTGACAGCTCATGAAAATGCTCCCTCTGTGTGTTCTTGGGCTAATGCTACACTACGCTTTGTTTTCAGTATTTCTGTGTGCTGCTACAGCCCTCAATGATGTTTATTCAGAAAACTCACATTGTCAAGGAACTATCCATCCAAATGGCCAATATTCGTATGAACTGCCAGCAGACATAGTCAACCGAATCAAAGACGACTCATGTGACACACAGATACTCATTGAGGTAAAACCTTAACTAAACTAAACTAACTTGCTTAACAAAATAAGATATATGGCTTGTAGAATCCCAAAGGCCATTCCCCCAAACAAAATAGATAGTGTACAGGGCTTTTAAATACACCAAATGTATTTTCTACAGTTTTCACTTTTCTGCAATAACATTCTCAGCATTCTTTATGTGTAACAGCTATGTATGAGATACATTTTAGCAATGATTCAGGTGAACGTTGTCATGTTTATGTGTATGTTATTGTTGTTATGTTAATTATCGTCCCTTTGTGTGTCATTTAAATAAAAAAATACTTGTAAATATAATTCTTATTCCATTGTATCATATAATTCTCTCAACATGTTTCATAGGGCCATGTGGTAGCTATTTATAAAAAAGATCAAACAGAAAACTCCACAAAGCTTCCAGTATATGAAGTCACCTTGAAAAATTTCACGCTAACACACTGCCCAAGAGAAGCCGTTGCATTGGATGCAGACTGTCCGCACAGAAAGGTTAGAGATCGCCGTTTCACATTTTCTTAACAGAGCTCTTAAACAGATTTCCATAGGAAATGACAAATTTGTATGCACAGCTAACTCTTCTTTCATTACATCTTGTCATGCAGGTCTTGCCATACATAAATGTGACTTGTACCTGTGAGTCTGTTTTTATTTTCATTAATATTATGGATCAATAGGTAACTCACTCTATTCTGAGGGCTGGTCTCCCAGACATGGATTAAACCAAGTCCTAGACTAAACCAGTGGATGAAAATCTACACTGAAAAAGATTTTCTAATCTAGGAATGGGTGCAATCTGTTCGGGATACCTACCCTTCAATGTATAAATTGGAACTGATTGCTAAATTGATTGATTGCTTGATTAATTAATCCCATATAACAGGTAAAGCCATGTGTTTTCAGGTGTCAACATTTCGGCATCTGATCTATCAGACTCCACTGAGAAACGTAAGTTCTGCAAAGACTCTTTCAATCTGTTCCTAAAGGGTTTCTGGTTGAAACGTGAAATAATTAATCAGGCTTAGCATAATGCTGTACAAAATGTTGACTTTAAAACTTTTGCAAAACGGGAGCCCTCAAATAAAATCTGTGCCCCCCTAGTATGACCACCACATAGTACTACGAAACGTGATGTCCTCAAATTTACCTTAAATTACCCCTGAAAACATACCAAAGCCACTTAATTTAAAGTGGTCCTTAATTTGTAAAGCAGGCCCTTAATTTTTTCCCTTAAAATGCCTTTTTCAGGTGTGACCCCTTAATCTACATATAAGGTGTCAAGTCAGGAGTTCCCTTTATTTGTTGGGGTAATTAAGGACACTTTAAGTATATCTTCATTTTATTTGAAGGTGTTAATTCAGGGATTCCTTGATTAAGGGGGGGAATTAAGGGGAAATCAAAAAAGTAAGGGGTAAATTCAGTAGGTTTTTCTCCTTAATCACCCATAACATACACACATTTCTACTTAAACATGATTTAATTATAGAAGGGTTTTAAGGTCAAAAGAAATGCATTTATAATATAAGGGGTGAAAGGTGTTTTGTTTTGTAGTGTAGGGTATTAGGTTTCTATTTTGTTGCTATCTCACGTAGATATGGTCCTCTTTCGCACTACTGTACAAGCAGCGGCAGAAAACTCGCATAACCTCCTTGTCCCGCTCTCACTCTCTCTCACACACACACACAGCCAAAGATTATAGAGCGCTATGCTCCACTATAAAATCTTTGCACACAACGGAGATACCCCTCCATAGCCAAGGCCTTGAATCAGAACAATCGAAGATTGTTGCAGTACAGAAGCGCAGTTCAGCTCAGTGTTCACTAAAGGTTAGCATTATCAACACCTCAGTGCAAATTAAGTTCAATAGGCTACTCATGCATGCAAATGAACTAGTTTGTTCTTACCACAACAAAGTCAAACTGCAGAATACCCATAGGTACATTTGTACTAATTTCCTCTTCTGCTCTTTCTTTTCAGCATATGTGGCGCCCAGTCCTAGCCCCAGCCCCAGGCCTCAGGCATACTGTACTAGCGGCTGCATTTTTGGCATTGTCACTGGCATCATCATCATCATCGTTTCTGTATCTGTGTATGTGTATGTGTTGAAACGCAGCACAGCACAGAATAGTTCCATATAAGAACACTGAATCTCTGTTAACTACAGACAATAATCTTAGAGACACATATAGATCTGCATGTTATATCTCTAAAGCATAGGATGGTTAGAACATAGCACTGCCTAAAGTTAGGCACATGGTAGGAAAGACCAAGTATTGAATTGCACTGAATCTTAATTAGCATGTCTCTCAGGTCAATGAGACAGGTATGAGCGGTATAATTGTGGATGGCAGTTTGTCTGATGTTTACGGGGTAGCAGTGTTGTAGTACTCGAGTCCAGGACTCGGACTCGAGTTTGAGTCATGAGCTAAATTTAGAGACTCGTGACTTGACTTGGACTTGAGCACTAAATGACTCGAACTTGGACTCAGACTCTTTTTTTGTATGTCATTAGGCTATAACTGTAATATGCCATTAGAATATTATTTGGTATAAGAATTTAATATCTAAATTTTTTTTAGTAATAATATTAGTGCAGTGGAGTGTTACTGCCTAATGTCATACATCACGTCATGTTCCTACAAAACGGATGTTAACTTTAATGGCGCCAAATGCCTGAAGACATGAAGGTTGTCAGTTTTGCTTGACTCGAATGAGTAGTGGACTTGACTTGGAATTTTTTTTAATGACTTGGACTTGACTTGGACTTGAACACTGGAGACTCGAACCTGGACTCGGGACTCGAGGCATAGTGACTTGACTACAACACTGCAGGGCAGTGTATCTTTGTAATTCATTCATCTATCTGTTTTTAATCGCTCTCTTCTCCACTTTTATCTTCCTCTCCTGGGAGAAGCTGCCATCATACATTAGTCTTAAATAAATACATTTTGATCAGTGAATCTCCATGTCTGTGCACCATGTTTTTGATATGTTGTGTCTTTACTTTTTTTGAAATTCCCCTTGGGGATCAATAAAGTATCTATCTATCTATCTATCTATCTATCTATCTACTGGTGTTCTACCTTAATTTGGTAAATGTTAAACATGCTCACTGTTTCACAGACACAATTGATATTTTTTTAAAGTAGGTCAGGGTCATAACTACAAACAAAACACACACACACACACACACAGAGAGAGAGAGAGAGAGAGAGAGAGAGAGAGAGAGAGAGAGAGAGAGAGAGAGAGAGAGAGAGAGAGACAAACACATACATAGACACACACACACAACACACTTTTCCCCTTTCCCTCATAACTTCCATTTACAGCTTTTGAAGTGAAGAGGGACATTAATGAACAAATGAATGAAAGCAATAAAAATAATAACAAGGTTCATGCTTGCACAACGCACACTCACAGACGACATGAGTGTGTGTGGGTGCATTGTTCAATGGCCTCCCATGACATAAAATCGAGATTAATTGCGGGGTATTCCATGAGGTCAGCCCGTTCAGTGAGCAGGTTGGCTAATAGCAGTATTCCCTTTTATAAAGGCAAAGGCATTCAGTATGATCAGAGTCCACAGCGATATTCAGTATGACTACTGCGATAAGCACAGCGATAAGCTGCACTGCCTGCTTCCAGGCCTGCCTGAGCTAGGAGCAGCAACGTACCCTTCACAGTAGGGGATTGTGGGTACAGATTTACCCATTGGGTAATGAGACTCATAAAAGGTAACACAAATGCAAACTGAGAGAGACACATATTCACAAATAGATACACAAATACACAGACATGCCAACTATCACCCCCCCCCCCCCCACCCCCCGCTCACACACACACACACACACAAGCCCACTTCAAAATAGAGGACTTCATGCAACGTTTCATTTGGTGGCCATGGAGTTGTTGACTTGTATGCAAGACCTTGGAAATTCCTGAGGAGATTTTTTTCTTTACGAAACACTAAATGGAACTGGACCTAATTACCTATCAGACATGCTTCAGCAGTACACACCTTCCAGACCTCTCAGGTCTCAGGGGAAAAACTTGTTAGTAAACTTTCACATTACATCAAAAAGGCTCCAACTGTAGCCAGTTTTAAATCTAGACTTAAGACCCAACTGTTCTGATGCCTCCTGCTAACTGATCGAATGTAGCCTACTTCCTGTTATTACTGAGTTACACATTTTGAATGTCTTTTTAATTATTCTAACTTATGTTTACTCTTATTTTAATGTCTTTTATGTTTCTTTTTATTATTATTCTTTCTATTATTATATTATGTTCTTTACATTTTTAACTATGTTTTAACTATTGCCCTTTTATGCTTTCATTTCCCTTTACTCTTTGCTTTTGTTTATGTAAACCACATTGAATAATCCATGTGTATGAAATGTGCTGTGTAAATAAACTTGACTTGATTTAGATATGATTTGCATTTGAGTGTTTAAAAATGACCACAAGCAGAGTAAGGCAAGCAGAACCAAAACAACAGACTGCGAAGAATCAGCATGATTATATTGCATGCATGTGCAAATATCTCTCTGTCTGTGAAAGAGAGAGAGAAGGAGAGAGAGAGAGAATGAGAGAGAGAGGGAGGGGAGACTTGACAGAAGTAAATACAAAGTAAGACAGTAGGACATGTGAACTGGGACTCACTCCACAGTGGAACAGATACAGGAACAATGATTTCCACTGGATTCTGTCAGTGGCCCTTGTGACTAGACCAGGAAACAAATGCCAAATGCCACAGCATAGAGA